>NC_053027.1:29778988-29830779 GCF_003073215.2 Triticum urartu
GTAACCTTTTACGGTGAGCTCTTTGTCACCTCCATATACGAGAAACATATCCTTAGTCCTTTTCAGGTATTTCAGGATGTTCTTGACCGCTGTCCAGTGATCCACTCCTGGATTACTTTGGTACCTCCTTGCTAAACTTATAGCAAGGCACACATCAGGTCTGGTACACAGCATTGCATACATGATAGAGCCTATGGCTGAAGCATAGGGAACATCTTTCATTTTCTCTCTATCTTTTGCAGTGGTCGGGCATTGAGTCTGACTCAACTTCACACCTTGTAACACAGGAAAGAACCCTTTCTTTGCTTGATCCATTTTGAACTTCTTCAAAATCTTGTCAAGGTATGTGCTTTGTGAAAGTCCAATTAAGCGTCTTGATCTATCTCTATAGATTTTTATGCCTAATATGTAAGCAGCTTCACCGAGGTCTTTCATTGAAAAACTCTTATTCAAGTATCCCTTTATGCTATCCAGAAATTCTATATCATTTCCAATCAGTAATATGTTATCCACATATAATATCAGAAATGCTACAGAGCTCCCACTCACTTTCTTGTAAATACAGGCTTCTCCGAAAGTCTGTATAAAACCAAATTCTTTGATCACACTATCAAAACGTTTATTCCAACTCCGAGAGGCTTGCACCAGTCCATAAATGGATCGCTGGAGCTTGCACACTTTGTTAGCTCCCTTTGGATCGACAAAACCTTCCGGCTGCATCATATACAACTCTTCTTCCAGAAATCCATTCAGGAATGCAGTTTTGACATCCATCTGCCAAATTTCATAATCATAAAATGTGGCTATTGCTAACATGATTCGGACAGACTTAAGCATCGCTACGGGTGAGAAGGTCTCATCGTAGTCAACCCCTTGAACTTGTCGAAAACCTTTTGCGACAAGTCGAGCTTTGTAGACAGTAACATTACCATCAGCGTCAGTCTTCTTCTTGAAGATCCATTTATTCTCAATTGCTTGCCGATCATCGGGCAAGTCAACCAAAGTCCATACTTTGTTCTCATACATGGATCCCATCTCAGATTTCATGGCTTCAAGCCACTTTGCGGAATCTGGGCTCACCATCGCTTCTTCATAGTTCATAGGTTCATCATGATCTAGTAGCATGACTTCCAGAACAGGATTACCGTACCACTCTGGTGCGGATCTCACTCTGGTCGATCTACGAGGTTCAATAGTATCTTGACCTGAAGTTTCATGATCAACATCATTAGCTTCCTCACTAATTGGTATAGATGTCGCAGAAACAGTTTTCTGTGATGTATTATTTTCCAATAAGGGAGCAGGTGCAGTTACCTCGTCAAGTTCTACTTTCCTCCCACTCACTTCTTTCGAGAGAAACTCCTTCTCTAGAAAGGATCCATTCTTAGCAACGAATGTCTTGCCTTCGGATCTGTGATAGAAGGTGTACCCAACAGTCTCCTTTGGGTATCCTATGAAGACACATTTCTCCGATTTGGGTTCGAGCTTATCAGGTTGAAGCTTTTTCACATAAGCATCGCAGCCCCAAACTTTAAGAAACGACAACTTTGGTTTCTTGCCAAGCCATAGTTCATAAGGCGTCGTCTCAACGGATTTTGATGGTTCCCTATTTAACGTGAATGCGGCCGTCTCTAAAGCATAACCCCAAAACGATAGCGGTAAATCAGTAAGAGACATCATAGATCGCAGCATATCTAGTAAAGTACGATTACGACGTTCGGACACACCATTACGCTGTGGTGTTCCGGGTGGCGTGAGCTGTGAAACTATTCCACAATTTTTCAAATGTAAACCAAACTCGTAACTCAAATATTCTCCTCCACGATCAGATCGTAGAAACTTTATTTTCTTGTTACGATGATTTTCAACTTCACTCTGAAATTCTTTGAACTTTTCAAATGTTTCAGACTTATGCTTCATTAAGTAGATATACCCATATCTGCTTAAATCATCTGTGAAGGTGAGAAAATAACGATATCCGCCACGAGCCTCAACATTCATCGGACCACATACATCTGTATGTATGATTTCCAACAAATCTGTTGCTCTCTCCATAGTACCGGAGAACGGTGTTTTAGTCATCTTGCCCATGAGGCACGGTTCACAAGTACCAAGTGATTCATAATCAAGTGGTTCCAAAAGTCCATCAGTATGGAGTTTCTTCATGCGCTTTACACCGATATGACCTAAACGACAGTGCCACAAATAAGTTGCAATTTCATTATCAACTCTGCATCTTTTGGCTTCAACATTATAAATATGTGTATCACTACTATCGAGATTCATAAAAAATAGACCACTCTTCAAAGGTGCATGACCATAAAAGATATTACTCATATAAATAGAACAACCATTATTCTCTGATTTAAATGAATAACCGTCTCGCATTAAACAAGATCCAGATATAATGTTCATGCTCAACGCTGGCACCAAATAACAATTATTTAGGTCTAATATTAATCCCGAAGGTAGATGTAGAGGTGGCGTGCCGACCGCGATCACATCGACTTTGGAACTGTTTCCCACGCGCATCGTCACCTCGTCCTTTGCCAGTGCCCGCTTATTCCGTAGTCCCTGTTTCGAGTTGCAAATATTAGCAACAGAACCAGTATCAAATACCCAGGTGCTACTGCGAGCTCTAGTAAGGTACACATCAATAACATGTATATCACATATACCTTTGTTCACCTTGCCATCCTTCTTATCCGCCAAATACTTGGGGCAGTTCCGCTTCCAGTGACCAGTCTGCTTACAGTAGAAGCACTCAGTTTCAGGCTTAGGTCCAGACTTGGGTTTCTTCTCCTGAGCAGCAACTTGTTTGCCGTTCTTATTGAAGTTCCCCTTCTTCTTCCCTTTGCCCTTTTTCTTGAAACTAGTGGTCTTGTTAACCATCAACACTTGATGCTCCTTCTTGATTTCTATCTCCGCAGCTTTCAGCATCGCGAAGAGCTCGGGAATAGTCTTGTTCATCCCTTGCATATTATAGTTCATCACGAAGCTCTTGTAGCTTGGTGGCAGTGATTGGAGAATTCTGTCAATGACGCAATCATCTGGAAGATTAACTCCCATCTGAATCAAGTGATTATTATACCCAGACATTTTGAGTATATGCTCACTGACAGAACTGTTCTCCTCCATCTTGGAGCTATAGAACTTATTGGAGACTTCATATCTCTCAATCCGGGCATTTGCTTGAAATATTAACTTCAACTCCTGGAACATCTCATATGCTCCATGACGTTCAAAACGTCATTGAAGTCCCGATTCTAAGCCGTAAAGCATGGCACACTGAACTATCGAGTAGTCATCGGCTATGCTCTGCCAGACGTTCATAACATCTGGTGTTGCTCCAGCAGCAGGCCTGGCACCCAGTGGTGCTTCCAGGACGTAATTCTTCTGTGCAGCAATGAGGATAATCCTCAAGTTACGGACCCAGTCCGTGTAATTGCTACCATCATCTTTCAACTTTGCTTTCTCAAGGAACGCATTAAAATTCAACGGAACAACAGCACGAGCCATCTATCTACAATCAACATAAACAAGCAAGATACTATCAGGTACTAAGTTCATGATAAGTTTTAAGTTCAATTAATCAAATTACTTAAGAACTCCCACTTAGATAGACATCCCTCTAATCTTCTAAGTGATTACGTGATCCAAATCAACTAAACCATAACCGATCATCACGTGAGATGGAGTAGTTTTCAATGGTGAACACCGTTATGTTGATCATATCTACTATATGATTCACGCTCGACCTTTCGGTCTCCATGTTCCGAGGCCATATCTGCATATGCTAGGCTCGTCAAGTTTAACCTGAGTATTCTGCATGTGCAAAACTGGCTTGCATCCGTTGTAGATGGACGTAGAGCTTATCACACCCGATCATCACATGGTGTCTGGGCACGACGAACTTTGGAAACGGTGCATACTCAGGGAGAACACATCTTGATTATTTTGTGAGAGATCATCTTATAATGCTACCGTCAATCAAAGCAAGATAAGATGCATAAAAGGATAAACATCACATGCAATCAATATAAGTGATATGATATGGCCATCATCATCTTGTTCTTGTGATCTCCATCTCCGAAGCACCGTTATGATCACCATCGTCATCGGCGCGACACCTTGATCTCCATCGTAGCATCGTTGTCGTCTCGCCAATCTTATGCTTCCACGACTATCACTACCGCTTAGTAATAAAGTAAAGCATTACATCGCGATTTCATTGCATACGATAAAGCGACAACCATATGGCTCCTGCCAGTTGCCGATTACTCGGTTACAAAACATGATCATCTCATACAATAAAATTCAGCATCATGCCTTGACCATATCACATCACAACATGCCCTGCAAAAACAAGTTAGACGTCCTCTACTTTGTTGTTGCAAGTTTTACGTGGCTGCTACGGGCTTAAGTAAGAACCAATCTCACCTACGCATCAAAAACCACAACGATAGTTTGTCAAATAGACTCCGTTTTAACCTTCGCAAGGACCGGGCGTAGCCATACTTGGTTCAACTAAAGTTGGAGAGACAGTCGCCCACAAGCCACCTGTGTGCAAAGCACGTCGGGGGAACCGGTCTCGCGTAAGCGTACGCGTAAGGTTGGTCCGGGTCGTCTCGTCCAACAATACCGCCGAACCAAAGTATGACATGCTGGTAGGCAGTATGACTTATATCGCCCACAACTTACATCGTGCATATAACATCAACATAAATAACCTAGGCTCGGATGCCACTGTTGGGTTTCGTAGTAATTTCAAAAAAATTCCTACGCACACGCAAGATCATGTGATGCATAGCAACGAGAGGGGAGAGTGTTGTCTACGTACCCACGCAGACCGACTGCGGAAGCGTTGACGCAACGTAGAGGAAGTAGTCGTACGTCTTCACGATCCAACCGATCAAGCACCGAAACTACGGCACCTCCGAGTTCGAGCACATGTTCAGCTCGATGACGATCCCCGGACTCCGATCCAGCAAAGTATCGGGGAAGAGTTCTGTCAGCACGACGGCGTGGTGACAATCTTGATGTGCTACAACAGCAGGGCT
The DNA here is from genome assembly GCF_003073215.2 of Triticum urartu. Classification (NCBI taxonomy): domain Eukaryota; kingdom Viridiplantae; phylum Streptophyta; class Magnoliopsida; order Poales; family Poaceae; genus Triticum; species Triticum urartu. The sequence continues at coordinate 29,784,049 of NC_053027.1, forward strand.
TCGCCTAAACTCCGCTACAGTATTATCGAGGACTATGGTGGCTGGGGGCACCGCACACGGCTAAGGAATAGATCACGTGGATCAACTTGTGTGTTTCTGGGGTGCCTCTGCCGCAGTATATAAAGGAGCCAAGGGGGAGGGGGGCGCCGGCCAGGAGGAGGGCGCAGGAGGAGTCCTACTCCTTCCGGGAGTAGGACTCCCCCCCCCAATCCTTGTCCTAATAGGACTAGGGGAGGGGGAAGGTGCGCAGCCACCTTGGGCTGCCCCTTTCTCCTTTCCACTAAATCCCATTATGGCCCATATGGCTCCCGGGGGGTTCCGGTAACCTCCCGGTACTCCGGTAAAATCCCGATTTCACCCGGAACACTTCCGATATCCAAACATAGGCTTCCAATATATCAATCTTTACGTCTCGACCATTTTGTGACTCCTCGTCATGTCCGTGATCACATCCGGGACTCTGAACAACCTTCGGTACATCAAAATGCATAAACTCATAATATAACTGTCATCGTAACCTTAAGCGTGCGGACCCTACGGGTTCGAGAACAATGTAGACATGACCGAGACACGTCTCCGGTCAATAACCAATAGCGGGACCTGGATGCCCATATTGGCTCCTACATATTCTACAAAGATCTTTATCGGTCAGACCGCATAACAACATACGTTGTTCCCTTTGTCATCGGTATGTTACTTGCCCGAGATTCGATCGTCGGTATCCAATACCTAGTTCAATCTCTTTACCGACAAGTCTCTTTACTCGTTCTGTAATACATCATCCCGCAACTAACTCATTTAGTTGCAATGATTGCAAGGCTTAAGTGATGTGCATTACCGAGAGGGCCCGGAGATACCTCTCCGACAATCGGAGTGACAAAACCTAATCTCGAAATACGCCAACCCAACATGTACCTTTGGAGACACCTGTAGTACTCCTTTATAATCACCCAGTTATGTTGTGACGTTTGGTAGTACCCAAAGTGTTCCTCCGGTAAACGGGAGTTGTATAATCTCATAGTTATAGGAACATGTATAAGTCATGAAGAAAGCAATAGCAACATACTAAACGATCGGGTGCTAAGCTAATGGAATGGGTCATGTCAATCAGATCATTCAACTAATGATGTGACCTCGTTAATCAAATAACAACTCTTTGTTCATGGTTAGGAAACATAACCATCTTTGGTTAATGAGCTAGTCAAGTAGAGGCATACTAGTGACACTCTGTTTGTCTATGTATTCACACATGTGTTTCTGGTTAATACAATTCTAGCATGAATACTAAACATTTATCATGATATAAGGAAATAAATAATAACTTTATTATTACCTCTAGGGCATATTTCCTTCATCATCAACATATAGTTGGCATACAAACAACTCCCCTTTGACCTCCTTAGTAAAAAGAGTTCGGTCGATTTTCCCAATTTCAAACCCACGATCTTGCAACAACTCAGTAAGGTGCTCATACCATGCACGCGGGGCTTGTTTAAGGCCATAGAGTGCCTTATCGAGTTGGTACACATGATTGGGGAACTCGGGATCCTCAAACCCCGGGGGTTGTTTGACATACAAGAACTCATTAATAGGACCATTAAGAAAAGCACTCTTCACATCCATTTTTTGCAACTTGAAGTTATGATGAGAAGCATAAGCAATCAACAAATGAATAGATTCAAGGCGGGCAACGGGAGCAAAGGTTTCACTATAGTCGATACCCTTGACTTGGGAGTAGCCTTGTGCCACCAAACAAGCCTTGTTGCAAACGATAATCCCATGAGCATCTTGCTTTTTCTTGAATATCCACTTGGTTCCAATAACATTATGGTTCTCCTTTGGCCTTGGCACCAATCTACACACCTTGTTGTGCTCGAAGTTGTTGAGTTCTTCATGCATGGCATTAAGCCAATCCGGGTCCTCCAGCGCCTCGTAGACCTTTTGGGGTTCAACACAAGAAACAAACATGTGATGTTCACAATAGTTTAATAATCGTCTACGAGTGATTACCCCCTTTCTTAAGCTTCCAAGCACATTCTTCATGAGATGATCTTTGGTAGTGAGCTTGGACACAATTTTGGCAGCACGACGCTCCAATTCCTCCTCAAGAGAGAGTTGAGGAGAGGTAACTTGATCATCTTGAGCGTCGTCTTGAGCTTGTTCTTGATCTTGAGCTTGCTCTTGATCTTGGACTTGCTCAGTGGTAAGAACTTGACCTTGCGCATCACTTGGTGGTTTACCACCATCTTGGGGTTAATCTTGCCCTTGATCTTGTTCATTTGGTTGAGGGCCTTCACTTTGTTCTTCGGAAGCGTGTGGGTCTTGGGTTGGTGATGGTTCCACTTGACTGGAACATTGTCCTTCTCCTTCAGCCACAAGGGGTTCCTCAATGGGTCGGATATAGCCAACACCCATTCTTCTTATGGCTTGGGGAGGAATTTCATCACCTACATCACAAGTACCACTTTGCTCCACTTGGGAGCCATTATTCTCATCAAACTCCATGTTACACGTCTCATCAATGAGTCTGGTAGACTTGTTGAGGACACGGTAAGCATGAGAGTTTGTAGCCTAACTAACAAATATGCCCTCATGAGCTCTAGCCTCAAATTTAGACAAACGAACACCTTTCTTGAGAATGAAACACTTACAACTGAACACCCGGAAGTACTTGAGGTTGGGCTTGTTGCCGGTGAGTATCTCATATGGAGTCTTGTTCAAGCCTTTGCGGAGATAGAGCCGATTGGATGCATGACAAGCGGTGTTGATGGCTTCGGCCCAAAAGTTGCATGGATACTTGAACTCCGCCATCATAGTTCTTTCCACGTCCATCAAGGTCCGGTTCTTCCTCTCTGCTACACCATTTTGTTGAGGGGTGTAAGGTGCGGAATATTGATGCTTGATCCCCTCATCACTAAGAAACTCATCCAAGGTGTAGTTCTTGAACTCGGTGCCGTTGACACTTCTTATCGTCAAGATCTTTGCATTGTGTTGATGTTGAGCTTCATTTGCAAAGTCGATGACGGTTTGTTGGGTCTCACTCTTCCTCTTGAAGAAATATACCCAGGTGTATATTGAATAATCATCCATAATCATCGAACAATAATTTCTACCCCCGATATTATCAAAGGATGGAGGCCCAAAGAGATCCATGCGAAGGAGCTCCAAGGGCCTCTTCGAGTAGATGATAGTCGTGGGTGATCCTTCTCATGTAACTTTTGATACAAGCACTGCAAGCAAGATCTTTGGTAAAACTAACATTTGTTAGTCCACAGACATGGTTCCCCTTGAGAAGACTTTGCAAAGATATCATATTGACGTGGGCTAAAAGGCGATGCCAAAGCCATCCCATGTCAACTTTAGCCATTAGGCATGTCGCGGTCTTAGTGGGTTGTTTCGAAAAGTTAATCACATAAAGACCATTCTCGACATGCCCAACAAAGGCTACTTTAAGAGTCTTGCTCCACAAGAGGGTCACGATATCAATATCAAAGAAGGTGGCAAAGCCCATGAGTGCAAGTTGATGAACAGAAAGTAAGTTATATGCAAGGGACTCAGCAAGCATGACTTTCTCGATCGTGAGATCATGAGAAATGACAACCTTGCCAAGACCCAATACCTTATAAGATGAGGCATCACCCCACTCGACATTGGTGGGCATAGGTGAAACCTTGTGCACGTCCACCACCAAGTCCTTTCTTCTAGTCATATGATTTGTGGCTCCACTATCAAGCAACCATGATCCCCCACTAGAAGCAAACACCTACAAGAGATCAATGCATGGTTTTAGGTACCCATTTTGTAATGGGTCCTTTGATGTTAGTAACAAGGGTCTTAGGAACCCAAATAGTCCATTCAATGTACGCATAAGAAGAACCAACAAATTTGGCATAAACATGCCCATCACTAGCGCGGCATAACACATAAGAAGGGTTAAAGTCGCCGGCTTTGTTGGAAGGAGTGACATTGCCCTTCTTGACACCACCACCCTTCACATTGTTCTTCTTCTCCTTAGAAGCACCCTCTCCCTCCTTCACAAAAGTTTGCTTGAGAGGAGGAGGTCGTTTGGCCTTGTCATTCTTCTTCTTATTCTTGGACTTGGGTGCAAACCCAATTCCCTCCTTGCCCACAACTTCCTTTTGATTGCTCAAAAGGTTGTTGAGGTTCTTCTCACCTTGTATGCAAGACACAAGGCCTTTCTCAAGTTGCTCCTTCAACTTGGAATTCTCCTCCACAAGATGCACATGCTCGCAACAAGGGTTAGTAGCATTTGCATTATCAATTAAAACCATATGAGGAAAAGTGGCTTTCTCCTTGGTTAGCTTCACTTGGAGTTGATCATGAGACTCTTTGAGGCTAGCATGTGCACTCTTCAAGGCCTTGTGAGCCTTGTCAAGTATATCAAACTCCTCCTTGAGTATAGCATGGTCAACCCCAAGTTTGGCCTTCTCGGAATTGAGCACACGAGAAACAACAAGAGCATGATCAAGATCTTTCTTTAATTTCGCATGATCATTGTTTTGTGACTCCTCAAGAGACAAACGATGACCATGCTCTTCCTCAAGCGCATTAGATAGATCTAATATGTCATCGGCATAATCATGACTATGCCCTTCCATCTTAGAGATGGTGTCTTCTTGAGCCTCGATCATGTCATTGGTTTCACCAAGTTGTTCCAAGAGAGCAACGAAGTGCTTCTTGGATTTACCCCTGAGCTTACTCATAAAAGACTCAAACTCATTTTCCTCCTCCTTCATCCCCTCACTTTCATCAATGCAATCCATCAAGGAAGTATTAGTAGTGATGGTAGTTTTGATGTTGGGGGTTACCTTGTTGGTGGCTATAGCCATGAGGCACTTGGCGGTGATGTTCTCGTTGGGTGAATCGAAGAGGGACACCCATGGAGTTGTTGTAATGGAAACGGAGGCCATGGCAACTGAGGGAGTCCTGGATTAGGGGGTCTCCGGACAGCCGGACTATATCCTTTGGCCGGACTGCTGGACTATGAAGATACAAGATTGAAGACTTCGTCTCGTGTCCGGATGGGACTCTACTTGGCGTGGAAGGCAAGCTAGGCAGTACGGATATGGATATCTCCTCCTTTGTAACCGACCTTGTGTAACCCTAACCCCCTCCAGTGTCTATATAAACCGGAGGGTTTTAGTCCGTAGGACAACATACAATCATACCATAGGCTAGCTTCTAGGGTTTAGCCTCTCCGATCTCGTGGTAGATCAACTCTTGTAATACTCATATCATCAAGAATAAATCAAGCAGGACATAGGGCCCGAACCTGGGTAAAACATCGTGTCCCCTGCCTCCTGTTACCATCCGCCTTAGACGCACAGTTCGGGACCCCCTACCCAATATCTGCCGGGTTTGACACCGACATTGGTGCTTTCATTGAGAGTTCCTCTGTGTCCTCGCCGTTAGGCTTGATGGCTCCTACTATCATCGATAGCGATGTAGTCCAGGGTGAGACTTTTCTCCCCGGACAGATCTTTGTGTTCGGCGGCTTCGCACTGCGGGCCAACTCGCTTGGCCATCTGGAGCAGATCGAAAGTTACGCCCCTGGCCACCAGGTCAGGTTTGGAAGCTTAAACTACACGGCCGATATCCGCGGAGACTTGATCTTCAATGGATTCGAGCCCCTGCCTTGTGTGCCACGCGGTCACGATGAGTACGATTTAGCTCTACCATCGGACCGTATTCAGGAGATCGCACCGGCAGCCGCTCCGAGCCTCAATTCGGAGCCAGTTGCGCCATCCATGGACGGGTGGATAGACCCCGTCACGGAGGCCGTATCCTCAGCGGCGATTGAGCCGAATATCGACCTTACCCTTCACGAGAGCTGTGTTGCCAAACTGCCGGATCCTTCTCCGGCCACGGGCTCCGAACCGCCTGCGCCCGTTCCTGTCGAATCCGATTGGGCACCGATCATGGAGTTTACCTCCGCGGATATTTTTTAGCACTCGCCCTTTGGCGACATACTGAACTCATTAAGGTCTCTCTCCTTGTCAGGAGAGTCCTGGCCGAACTACGTCCGGCAGGATTGGGATGCGGATGACGAAGAAATTCGCCGCCCACCCACCACCCACTTAGTAGCCACTGTCGATGACTTAACCGACATGCTCTACTTCGACTCCGAGGGCATCGACGGTATGGATTACGATGCGGGAGGCGAAGAGGAACCACTACCCATAGGGCACTGGACGCCCACTTCGTCACATGACCTATACATGGTGGACACACCCAAAGAAAACAACGGCGAGGAACGGAAGGACGCAGCGAAGGGTTGTTCCCTCGAGAAGCAGTCAAAGCGGCGGCGTAAACGCCACTCCAAATCCCGCCTCGGCAGAAATAACAATCATATAGACCCAACGATAGAGTAGGGTGCACCATTGCCAGACCAGGGCAACACGGGAAATCAAACTGAACAACCCGACTCCGTCGAAGATAATAGTCCGGATGACATCACACCGGACAAGCGCCAGGAGCAACATAATGCCCACCAAAGGCTTGTTGCCACGGCGAGGAGTCTGAAAAAACAGAAGCAAAGGCTCAAGGCTGCACAAGACAATCTCAAAATCAAATGGAGTGAAGTACTCAACACTACAGCGAAGTACGGCAGTAATCGCCACACCAAGAGCTATCCGAAGCGAAAGTTGCTAACTGAATTTGATGAGGAGGCCTTAGATCCTCCACAATTAAAAAATAAAACGGCCATCCGGTTGGATAGATGACCTCATAGCCAACATAAAATGGCAATCGGCGCCGCACATAAACCAGTACGCGATCCGTGTAAGGGCTCGCATCAAAAGGACGGCGCAACCAGATCCATCTATGGACCACGCAGGCGCGCTCCAACATACAATGCAACACAACAAACATCCGAACACCACGGTACACCCAAATACAGGGGTGCCGCACACCCTCTATGTTTCACCGACGAGGTGCTGGATCATGAATTTCCAGAGGGATTCAACACGTAAACATAGAGGCGTACGACGGAACAACAGACCCTGGGGTCTGGATTGAGGACTACATCCTCCATATCCATATGGCTCGAGGAGATGATCTCCACGACATCAAGTACTTACCCCTCAAGCTCAAAGGGCCAGCTCGGCACTGGCTTAAAAGCCTCCCCAAAAACTCCATCGGAAGCTGGGAAGAGCTCGAAGACGCCTTTCGGGCAAATTTTCAAGGGACATATGTCCGACCACCGGATGCAGACGATTTAAGTCATATAACTCAACAGCCCGGTGAGTCAGCCTGAAAACTTTGGAACAGGTTCCTCACTAAAAAGAACCAAATAGTTGACTGTCCGGACACCGAAGCCTTAGCATCCTTCAAGCATAGCGTTCGAGGCGAATGGCTTGCCAGTCACCTCGATCAAGAAAAGCCGAGAACAATGGCAGCATTAACAAGCCTCATGACCCGTTTTGCGTGGGTGAGGACAGCTGGTTAGCCCGATGTAGCACCAGCGACCCAAGTACATCCGAAGTCAGGGATGGTAACGAGAAATCACGATGCAGCAAGAATAAGCGCCGGAATAAAGAAGACAGCCCGAAGAGCACGGCGGTAAATGCCGGATTTAGAAGCTCTCGACCAGGGCAGCAGAAGCCGCCCTCCAAAGGCAACAGAGACGAATTGTCCAGCCTAAACAAAATTCTGGACCAAATATGTCAGATCCATAGCACCCCTGATAAACCTGCAAATCATACCCACAGAGAATGTTGGGTCTTCAAACAGTCCGGCAAGCTCAATGCCGAACACAAGGGGCAGGATACACCAAGTGAAGACGAGGAAGAGCCTCGCAAGCAAAGCACAGGGGAACAGAAGAAATTCCCACCAGAAGTCAAAACAGTCAACGTGTTACACGTGATCAAAGGGAGAAACAAAGCGGCACCTTTAGAGGAACATGCCCCAGGGCCTATCACCGCGGAGCTCCACCACTGGTCGTCCCAACCGATCACTTTCGACCATCGGGATTACTCAGCAAGTATCCGGCGTGCAGGATGGGCTGCCTCGGTGTTAGATCCAATAATTGACGGATACCACTTCACCCGAGTCCTGATGGATGGCGGCAGTAGTTTAAATCTGATATATCAGGACACAGTCCGCAAAATGGGGATAGACCCAACAAAAATTTACCGCAGCAATGCTACCTTTAAAGGAGTAACGCCAGGCCCGGAGGCTCACTGCAGGGGCTCCCTGCTACTATAGGTAATATTCAGCTTCCTCGATAACTTCCGCAGCGAAAATTTAACTTTCCACGTCGCTCTGTTCCAAAGTGGCTATCAAGCACTACTCGGACACGAAGCTTTCGCTCGCTTTAACGCAATACCGCATTACGCTTCCCTCAAGCTCAAGATGCCCGGTCCACGCGGCATCATTACAGTAAATGGAAGTATTGAGCGCTCCTTGCGCGCCGAAGACGGTGCGGCCGCCTTGGCCGCCGTACACTAAATGGCCTCACCAACTCAAGCATTCGACAGGTCGTTAAGATCACGGACACGGCTAGACGAGTCCGGCTCAGCTATATGTAATTAATATAGGTTTGATGGCTATAGCCCTATTACAATACAAGGGGCTCAACACGCGCGCAAAAGTGGCAACAAGGCTCACCCTTACTCATTTTCAACTATATATTGTTTATTTAGTATAACTTAACTTTTGCACGACAACTTTTCAATTAAGTTCCTCTCTTTTTCAGATGACCATCATGCTACACCCGTCCAGGATACGGCACAACGGAGACACAGGCGCAGACGTGCAGCAGGGACCCGTTCCAAGGATTCTTTGTAGATTAAGACCCTGCGTAAACCTTTTTTACTGTCTCTTGTTGATTTACATCCCTCTGATTCTCAATACAACCGAGAAGGAAGCTGACGTCTTGGCATGTGGCCACGCCAGAATAATGCACGTACCTAGACACCAGGGGCTTATTACAAAGGGTTCTGTTTAGACCCGGTTTACACCACAAAGACCGAATACCTTAGGGAGTGTTCGGCGTCGCGAGTTTGGCCTTATATGCATCAGCTCTGAATCATGTCTTTGGTCAAATATTGGGTTTGCCCAGCTCCTGTGTTTTGCTTCCTTACGTTCCGCTCTATCGGCTAAGGCGGCACCAGGAGAACTACTGCGATTGTGCCCTGGTTCATCCGGACGAGCATCTCAGTAGAGAAAGCCGAAAACTGACTGTCATGATATAGCGTGAGACTGGTCAACCACTCGATGACCTATTGGAATCTTTGGGATTCCTCCACATTAACGAAGGGCCGTTTCCCGACCGGGCATGTACGCACCCCGAATCCGGACGAGTGCGGAGCCACCAGGGGCTATATAGTAGCCCCACTATCAAACTCCTATGGCTAAGTGAGAGTGTTAAAGCATTATAGTCAGGTTGCCTAGTTCGCTGCGCTATCACCTCCTTATTAGGACCAAGACGTTGGATGAAGTGTGAATACGCGTCTTCTGTGAACACCCCCGCATTCTATGCGTGGGGACTAAAGCCGACGACTGCAATCTCTCAGGTTATATACATGTATACATAAACGGCCGCACAGGAGGCATCACAATACTTTCGGGCAAAAGTATAAATACAGCCTTGATAGATTCAATAAAACGTTGTTTTTACAATGGGAATACATGTCACTCAAACATAACATTCTTCGAGCACTGGGCCTCTATCGTACGAGCGCCCTCAAGAACTTCTTCAAAATAGTGCTCGGCAGCCACTCGGCCTGTGGCCGAACCCTGCGCCGCGACAGTGGTGGCATCCATCTCCGCCCAGTATGTTTTGACACGGGCAAGGGCCATCCGCGAGCCTTCTATGCACGCCGACCTCTTCATTGCATTAATGTGTGGCACCGCACCAAGGAAGTGCTGCACCAAGCTAAAATAGTTGTTCGGCTTTCGCCTTTCCGGCCACAGATTATCCACGACAGACCTCATGGCGAGTCCGGACAATCTATTGAGTTCGGCCCATTCGGCAAGCTGATCAGTCAATGGAAGCGGACGCTCTAGAACGTTAAATTGCGACCAGAACAGCTTGTCCACTTCACGATCTGTTTGATCTCAGAAGTATTCGGCCGCATCGATAGCGCTCACCGCCAAGTCCAGATATGCGTCGGCCGAACTCCACAGCCGATCCAGAGGGGCATACCGCGTATCGCCGAACTTCCTCCGCAGCATAAAGGGCTTCCCAGCCACAATATTCCTGGCTTCACGCAGTTCCTCCTTCTTTGCTCTCGTTGCAGAGCGGGTGTCTTTGGTCGCCATTGTGGCCTTTTCGAGGTCCGTAGCCTTTGCCCGACTTTCTTCTTCAAGAAACTGGCAGCGGTCGGCAGTGTCTTTTAACTTCACATCCATTTTCTCTTTGCTCTTGCTATGCGCGGCCTTCTCGGCTCTCAACTCTTCGGCCGCCTTCAACGCAGCTGCATTACTACTCCTTGCTTGCTCCTTGGCTCGGGCAAGCTCCGCACGCAGGGCCTCCATGGTGGCAGCTCCATCTGCAGTCACAACATATTAAAGATACTGGCATCACGCCGCCCTTACTATGTGACATTCACTATAAACATCACCTACTATGTGCCTCACCAAGCCGCTTGTTAACAAGCTCGATATCGGCATTCGCCGCATCCAGTCGCCGTTTTAGTTCGGCAACCCCATCAGTCCGGCTAGCCACCAGAGCTTCAGACACCTGCACATAACGGCAGTCTGGTTATTACATGGGACTACGATCCTCTGTTCGCCGCCGTTCTCGACGACAACCAGAGTCTCAGGGGCTACTATCTACATAGGGCGCACCTAAAAATGTGCGGTACTACCACAAATGCATATCATTCCACGTACCTCAAAGCCCGTCAGTAGACTCATAAAGGCTTCATGCAACCCGTTTTCTGCAGACGAAATCCTTTCAATCACCATACACATTAATGTACGGTGCTCTTCTGAGATAGTCGCTCGCTCTAGTAGACCCTTCAGTACGTCCGACCGCATACCAAGTGGTGCCAGACTCTTTTGATTGCTCTCTTCAAGAGCCAGATACTGAGGGCTTCGGGTGACCATGGGATTACCTTCTGGCCTTGCTGGATCCGGAGAAACTCTTCGTGACGACACTTCAAGGTCACCCGCTTCTTGAGCCAGGGAGTCCGGGGGAGGCGTTTCGCTCTCCATCATCTCCGGAAGAAGATCCCCCGAAGACGAGCTCTGCTGAGAAGGGCTCAGATCCGAACTGCAAGATAGATGCTTCGGTTATCTTCCTCAGAAGTAAGGTAGTATATCTTCACTATTAAGTACTTTTTGATTACTTATAGCTCGTTAGAGGGCTGATCCCCGCATGGACTTTGTGCGGCAAGAGCACCCTCAGAGGCGGGACCCTCTGGTGGAGTTTTCTTCTCCCGTTTGGAAACCTTGGTTTCCGGGTCATCAGAGGTAGTCCTCTTCCTCCCCCGGGGCGAGGGAATGTCAGATTCCTTCCCTTCGTTATCCTCCCTCACGGAAGCGCTCGTTCCCTCGGTTGGAATAGGTAACGGAGGGGGCCTGCTTTCGCCCTCTTTATTCCCCCCTTCATCTTCCTTTGAGGGTACCAGGCAAGGTGCTGGCTCGAGCATCTTTTCCAGCACTGGATTGTCCAAGCCTTCGGGAAGGGGGACCGAACACCGGATCATCTTCGCCTTTGTTATCCAGTCCTGGTCAAAAAGCGATTCTTCAGAATAACGTCATGATAAATGAAAGACAGTGTGTTCGGCTAGAGGATTACTTACTTGGGCCGCGGTGCGGTTGCTGCTCAGGCCCACGTCCTCGGAGGTGTCCGGACACTCTATTTGGGGTCCAAAGAATGACTTGTACATCTCCTCGTGCATCAGGCCGAGGAAATTCTGAATAGCATGCGGTCCTTCTAGGTTGAATTCCCACAAGCGGAGGGGCCGGCGTTTGCAAGTCTGGACTTGACGAACCAGCATGACTTGCACTACCATAACCAAACTAAAATCTCCCTCGAAGAGATCCCGGATGCGGCTCTGCAGTATGGGCACATCCTTGGCTGGACCCTAGCTCAGCCCCCTACTGATCCATGACATCAGTTGTGGTGGAGGGCCCGAGCGAAAGGCGGGGGAAGCTACCCACTTGGCACTTCTAGGAGTGGTGATGTAGAACCACTCCCGTTGCCATAATCCGGACACCTCTGGAAAGGAACCTTTTGGCCACGGAGCTCCAGCAATCTTGCTTATTAATGCACCCCCGCACGCTGCATACTGCCCCTCAACCGTCTTCGGCTTCAGATCAAAGGTCTTGAGCCACAGGTCGAAGTGAGGGGTAATGCGGAGGAAGGCCTCACATACAACAATAAATTCCGAGATGTGGAGAAAGGAATCCGGGGCTAGGTCGTGGAAATCAAGCCCGTAATAAAACATCAAACCCCTAACGAAGGGATCCAGAGTGAGGCCTAGTCCTCGGAGGAAGTGGGAGATGAGCACGACGTCTTCGTTGGGTTCAGGAGTAGGGACGACCTGCCCTCGGGCGGGCAGCCGATGTGAGACTTCGGCGGTCAGGTATCTTGCCTCCCTCAACTTCTTGATATCCTCTTCCGTGACGGAGGAGGGCATCCACCGGCCCTGGAGGCTGGATCCAGACATGATTAAAGATCCGAAGCACCTGACCTGGGCTTTGAGTGTTAGAACTAGAGGCAGGGGAAGGATTCGATTGAGGGTGGGAGGGAAAAAGTAAAAGCCTTGACCCTTTATAAAGGGGGTGAATATCAAGCGTCCTCCTTATGGCCATTTGGGACTTGCCTAAAATCTCAGAGTCCTAGGTGCGGTTGGGTTACCCACACCCGTATTGATAAGAATCCCGTAATAAGGGGGACACGATCTCTTCTTTGACAAGACGTGTCAAGAAACTGCCTCGCGTTATGTGCGGGGCTAGTTAAAGAAAAACGGTTCGAATAATCACCGGGCCATGGCATGATGTCATGTTGCCAAAATGTGTCAGCAGATTAGATTTGTGGAAATATTATTCTCTCTACGGTGGTATGTGGAACTTATTTTGTAGTGTCGGACACTATCCTTGTATTCAAATTCTTTTGTGGTGTATTCGGAGAAGGAACCCGCCTTGCAATGCCGAAGACAATACTGCGCGCCGGACTCATCGTCGTTGAAGCCTGGTTCAGGGGCTACTGAGGGAGTCCTGGATTAGGGGGTCTCCGGACAGCCGGACTATATCCTTTGGCCGGACTGTTGGACTATGAAGATACAAGATTGAAGACTTCGTCTCGTGTCCGGATGGAACTCTACTTGGCTTGGAAGGCAAGCTAGGCAGTACGGATATGGATATCTCCTCCATTGTAACTGACCTTGTGTAACCCTAACCCCCTCCGGTGTCTATATAAACCAGAGGGTTTTAGTACGTAGGACAACATACAATCATACCATAGGCTAGCTTCTAGGGTTTAGCCTCTCCGATCTTGTGGTAGATCAACTATTGTAATACTCATATCATCAAGAATAAATCAAGCAGGACGTAGGGTTTTACCTCCATCAAGAGGGCCCGAACCTGGGTAAAACATCGTGTCCCCTGCCTCCTGTTACCATCCGCCTTAGACGCACAGTTCGGGACCCCCTACCCGAGATCCGCCGGTTTTGACACCGACAGCAACAGTCTCACCATCTTCATCATCATCATCCTCATTGTACTCTTCTTGTGCCACCAACCCCTTGGCAGGAGTCTTCTTGGTGAAGTTGTTCTTGTTGGGGAAGGACTTGGCCTTGTATTTTCGGATAAGCTTGCCACCATTGTATTCCCTCTTCTCGTACGGGCACTCCGCAACAAAGTGGATCACATTTACACAATTATAGCATGTTCTCACATGTTTCTTGCCCTTTGCGCCACTTGAGTTGTTCTTGTTGAAGTTGGGCCTTTAGTTCTTCTTGCTCCAAAATTGCCGCGAAGCGAGAGCCATGTGCTCATGATAGGCATATTTGGTATCTTCGTGGCAACACTCCTATACTTCATGTTCACCCTCTTCTTCCACACTAGCCTTGGCCTTCAAAGCAAGGTTGAGATTATTTTCTCATTGAGAATGCAACACCACATTATCGGTGGTCTTGTCCAAGATCCTCATTGCAACAAACTCATCCAACACTTCACTTGAGGACAAGGCGTGAAAGTCCGGGCTTTGATGGATGACGGAGGACATGGCCTTATGGTACGGCATCATGGCCTTGAGAAACTTGTGCTTGATCCAATTGTCATCCGTATCCTTGCTCCCATGATCTCGGAGTGAGATGGGGAGAGTGGTTAATCTTCGGTAAAGCTCTCGAGCTTCTTCATCTTCAATCATTGCAAACTCATCAGCTTCATCTTGCACCACTTAAAAGTTTGAGCGTTGAATGCTTGCGCTTCCCTTGTAAATGGAGATAACATGTTTTCATGCTTCCTTGGCCACGGTGAAAGGTCGGAGGTGCGCAATATCTTCGAGTGGAATTGCTTCTTGGAGAATGAAAAGAGCGGACTCGTTGAATTGATGATCCGTGGCTTCTCTAGGAGTGAAGTTGCTTGGGTCGTGCGGGTAGAAACCTTGCTCAATAATTCTCCAAAGATTAGTAGAACTATGATTTAAATGACGTTTAAAGCGATACACCCAAGAGGCAAAATCCTCATTTTTCACAAGCTTAGGAGGAGGACCAACATGATTCATATGCGTGGAGGGAACTGGTCCACAATAATTAAGAGGAGGCTCAACATGGCAAAAGATGCCATTTCCACTTCTACCACAAGTCAAAGGAACTTGATCACTAGTAGCTTCCCCCTTGTTGGAGTTAGCATCCGTCACCTTGTTAGTGGGATCAACCACTTCCAACGGTGCGGTGGATAGTTTAAGACCATCAAGAAAATTCTTGAGCATGCCTTTGACCTCGGTCATCATGGAGGTTTTCAATGTGTCCAAAGCCACATTGAACTCCTCACGAGAGACCGAGGATCCCCCATCGGCCGTAGACAAAGTGGGATTCGCACCGGGGTGCTCCTCCACCTCGTCTGTGGTGTCAACCATACTCTTCGGACGGAAAAGTCCTTAATAAAGAGACGAGGCTCTGATACCAATTGAAAGGATCGATATAGTTGACTAGAGGGGGGCGGTGAATAGGCAACTAACCATTTTTATCTTTTCTTGGCAAAATTAAACTTAGTATCAAAATAGGTTGTCTAGATGTGCAACTAGGTGAGCAACCTATATGATGCAACAACAACAAGCACACAAGCAAGCAAGGGATACAACACAATAAAAGATTGCACAAGTAAAGGTAAGAGATAGCCAAGAGTGGAGCCGGTGGAGACGAGGATGTGTTATCGAAGTTCCTTCCCTTTGAGAGGAAGTACGTCTCCGTTGGAGCGGTGTGAAGGCACAATGCTCCCCAAGAAGCCACTAGGGCCACCGTATTCTCCTCACGCCCTCACACAATGTGAGATGCCATGATTCCACTATTGGTCCCATTGAAGGCGGTGACCGAAACTTTACAAACAAGGTTGGGGCTCTCTCCACAACCGAATTGGAGGGTCCCAACGAAACCATGGAGCTTCACCACAATTGAATATGGCTCCAAGGTGACCTCAACCGTCCAGGGTGCTCAAACACCCAAGAGTAACAAGATCTGCAAGGGATTAGTGGGGGGATCAAATTTCTCTTGGTGGAAGTGTAGATCGGGGCCTTCTCAACCAATCCCTAGAAAATCCATAAGTTTAATTGCCTAGGGAGAGAGATCGGGCAAGAATGAGCTTTTGAAAGGCAATGGAGCTTGGGGGAAGGGGTCAACCCTAGGAAGAAGAAGACCCCCCCCTTATATAGGGGAACAAAATCCAACCGTTTTTTGCCCTGTGCCCGCAGCTAAGCGGTACTACCACTCCTAGGAGCAGTACTACCATGCACAAGCCTAAAATACACAGAGTGTATTTACGGCAGTGTTGCCGGAGCGGTACTACCATTGACCCTAGCAGTACTACCGCCGGGGGTGTTTAGACTTGGAGGGGCAGCAGTAGTAGAGGGTGCCAGGGCGGCAGTACCGTGCGAAGCGGTACTATCGTTCTAGTGCCTCTTTACTACCGCTTAGTGCAAAGTGGGAACAGGAGCTTGCACAGAGGAAAACCCCGCAAGCGGTAGTGGAGATGGTAGTATGGGCTGTAGTACCGCCGGAGCGGTACTACCGCACTACTACCGCCCTACTATCGTGAATTGCAGACCGACAACAGAACGTTGCACGCTCGGGGAAACCCTAAGCGGTAGTGCCATGGAAGTACACAGCGGTACTACCGCATAAGCGGTACTACCATGGGCACTAGCGGTACTACCGCTGGCAAGATGCTGAAACACCACAGAAAACATGGAAAAGCTCCAAAGAAGGGAAAGGAGGTTGTGGGTGCATATGGGGTTGTGTACATGTTGATTCCACCCACACCTTTCCAAAGCGGACACCCTCTTAATAGTATGGCTTTCCTACGACTCAAATCCACCGAAAAGAAACATAGAGAACCGCCGTCTTCGATAGGCCCCGAGGGGCATCGAATCGTCTAGTGCCTAGACATGAGATATCTGAAATGCTCAATGCACACGATTAGTCCGCAAAATGCATTGTCATCAATCACCAAAACTACTTAGGGAGAAATATGCCCTTACAATAGGTGTCTAGAACTTGCAAGATAGGATCAAGAACACAAATATCTTCATGAAAACATAATAGGTTCAGATCTGAAATCATGGCACTCGGGCCCTAGTGACAAGCATTAAGCATAGCAAAGTCATACCAACATCAATCACAGAATGTAGTGGATAATAGGGATCAAACCCTAACAAAACTAACTCGATTACATGATAAATCTCATCCAACCCATCACCACCCAGCAAGCCTAAATTACTCACGCACGGCGGTGAGCATCATGAAATTGGTGATGGAGGAAGGTTGGTGACGATGATGATGGCAACGAATCCCCCTCTCCGAAGCCCCAAACGGACTCCAGATCAGCCCTCCCCATGAAGAACAGGACGGCGGCGGCTCCGTATTGTTAAACATGATGAACCCTTCTCTTCGAATTTTTTCTCCCCAAACGTGAATATATGGAGTTGGAGTTGAGGTCGGAGGAGCTCCAGGGGGCCCACAAGCCTGCAGGGCACACCCCAGGGCTTGCGGGCTCTGGGTGCCCCCCTCTGGATAATTCTTGCGCCAACATTTTTTATATATTCCAAAAATATTCTTCGTAAATTTTCAGGCCATCCCGAGAACTTTTGTTTCTGCACAAAAATAGCACCATGGCAATTCTGCTGAAAACAACGTCTGTCCAGGTTAGTTCCATTCAAATCATGCAAATTAGAGTCCAAAACAAGGGCAAAAGAGTTTGGAAAAGTAGGTATGATGGAGACGTATCAACTCCCCCAAGCTTAACCCATTGCTTGTCCTCAAGCAATTCAGTTGATAAACTGAAAGTGACAAATAAAAACTTTTACAAACTCTATTTGATCTTGTTGTTGCAAATATGTATAGCCAACATTCAGGTTTTCAGCAAGGATTATTAACTAACCATATTCACAGTAACATTTAGGTCTCACATTTACTCATATCAATGGCATAATCAACTAGCGAGCAATAATAATAAATCTCGGATGACAACACTTTTTCAAAACAATCATGATATGATCTGACAAAATGGTATCTCGCTAGCCCTTTCTAAGACCGCAAAACATAAATGCAGAGCACCCCTAAAGATCAAGGACTAACTAGACATTATAATTCATGGCAAAAGAGATCCAGTCACACTCATACTCAATATCAATTAATAGAAAAGCATGCAAATGACAGTGGTTCTCTCTAACTGGTGCTTTTATAAGAGGATGATGACTCAGCAATAGAAGTAAATAGATAGGCCCTTCACAGAGGGAAGCAGGGATTTGTAGGGGTGCCAGAGCTCGAGCTTTTAAAACAGAGATGAATATAATTTTGAGAGGTATGCTTTCATTGTCAACATAACAACCAAGAGATCTCACTATCTTCCATGCTAGATACATTATAGGCGGTTCCCAAACAGAATGGTAAAGTTTTTACTCCCCCTCCACCAACAAGCACACTCCACAGCTGATCCGAAACAACGGGTACCATCCATACCAACAACAATCTTGTGGGAGTTTTCTTTGAAGTTACATTTTGATTTGATTTTGAGCATGGAACTGGCATCCCGAATACCAGCCACTTTCTCATGAATGACAAGTGAATAAACACTCATCGTGAGAATAACCCACCTAGCATGAAAGATACTGACAACCCCAAGTCGCTACATGAGCGATTCGGGGGTACAAAACAGATTATTATTTGAAGGTTTAGAGTTTGGCACATGCAAATTTACTTGGAACGACAGGTAAATACCGCATATAGGTAGGTATGGTGGACTCATATGGAACAACTTTGGGTTTAAGGAAGTGGAGGCACAAGAAGTATTCCCTCTTAGTACAAGTGAAGGCTAGCAAAAGATTGAGGAGCGACCAACTAGAGAGCGATAACGGTCATAAACACGCATTGAGACTAACCAATATTGAGTGGAAGCATGAGTAGGATATAAATCACCACGAACATAAATATCGTGGAGGCTATGTTATTTTTGTTTCAACTACATGCGTGAACATGTGTCAAGTCAAGCCACTCGAATCATTCAAAGGAGGATATCATCCTATCATACTACATCACAACCATTTTAAAAGCATGTTGGCACGCAAGGTAAAGCATTCTCAACTCCTAGCTAATTAAGCATGGCATGAGTAACTATAATCTCTAATTGTCATTGCAAACATGTTTCATTCATAATGGGCAGAATCAAGAACGATGAACTAATCATATTTACAAAAACAAAATAGGTTGAGTTCGTACCAGCTTTTCTCCATCTCAATCATTTCGTCATATATCCTCATTATTGCCTTTCACTTGCACGACCGAATGGTGTGGATAATAATTAGAGTGTATGTGCATTGGACTAAGCTGGGATTGATACGTCTCCGACGTATCTATAAATTTTTATTGTTCCATGCTATTATATTATCTATTTTGGATGTTTTATATGCATTAATATGTTGTTTTATATGATTTTTTGGAATAACCTATTAACCTAGAGCCCAGTGCGAGTTTCTGGTTTTTTCCTTGTTTTAGAGTTTCGCAGAAAAGGAATACCAAATGGAATGAAACTTTCGTGATAATTTTTCTTGGACCAGAAGACATCCAGAGGGCTTGGAGTGCACGTCAGGAAAGCCACGAGGAGGCCACAAGGTTGGAGGGCGCGCCCCCACCCTTGTGGGCCCCTTGTGACTCCACCGACCTATTTCTTCCACCTATATATTCTCAAATATCCCGAAACCTTCGAGGGGAGCCATGAAACCACTTTTCCATCGCCCCAACCTTCTATACCCATGAGATCCCATCTAGGGGCCTTTTCCGGCATCCTGCTGGAGGGGGATTCGATCATGGAGGGCTTCTACATGAACACCATTACCTCTCCGATGAAGCGTGAGTAGTTTAACATAGGCCTATGGGTCCATAGCTAGTAGCTAGTTGGCTTCTTCTCTCTCTTTGATTATCAATACAAAGTTCTCATCGATGTTCTTGGAGATCTATTCGATGTAATACTTTTTTGCGGTGTGTTTGCCGAGATCCGATGAATTGTGCATTTATGATCAGCTTATCTATGAATATTATTTGAATCTCCTCTGAATTCTTATATGCATGATTTGATATCTTTGCAAGTATCTTCGAACTATCGATTTGGTTTGGCCAACTAGATTGGTTTTTCTTGCAATGGGAGAAGTGCTTAACTTTGGGTTCAATCTTGCGGTGCTCGATCCTAGTGACAGAAGGGGAACCGACATGTATTGTATTGTTTCCATCGAGGATAACAAGATGGGGTTTTCATCATTTTGCTTGAGTTAATTCCTCTACATCATGTCATCCTTCTTAATGCATTACTCTGTTCTTATGAACTTAATACTCTAGATGCATGGTGGATAGCGGTCGATGTGTGGAGTAATAGTAGTAAATGCATAATCGTTTCGGTCTACTTGACACGGACATGATGCCTACATTCATGATCATTGCCTTAGATATCATCATAACTTTGCACTTTTCTATCAATTGCTCGGCAGTAATTTGTTCACCCACCGTAATATGGTCTATCTTGAGAGAAGCCTCTAGTGAAACCTATGGCCCGGGGTCTATTTTCCATCATATAAGTTTCCGATCTACAATTTTAGTTTCCTATTTACTTTATTTGCAATCTTTTACTTTCCATTCCATAAACCAAAAATACCAAAAATATCACTTTACCATTTATCCATCTATATCAGATCTCACTTTGAAAATAACCATGAAGGGATTGACAACCTTGTCGCGTTGGGTGCAAGTTGGTGTTTGTTTGTGCAGGTATTCGGTGGCTTGTCGCGTTCTCTCCTACTGGATTAATACCTTGGTTCTCAAAACTGAGGGAAATACTTACTCAACTTTGATGCATCACCCTTTCCTCTTCAAGGGAAAAACCAAGGCAAGCTTTAGAGTTAGCAAGGATCTGCAAACATTTATTCAAAGGAGAAGACAAGGTAATATGGGCTCTCTGTTAGATCAACAATAGTGCATATGAGAGCCACTCATCATTTTCATCGTGGTCTTCTCCTCGCGACCCAAAGAAACAGAAAACAATTTCAAAGAAACACACTTTTTTTAGTTTTTGTTTTTCTGAAGAAAGCAAAACAAGAAAGAGAAAAACTATTTACACGGGAAAGCTCCCAACAAGCAAAAGAAGGATGAGAAATCTTTTTGGGTTTTCTTTTAATACTACTACTGTCGGTGTCAAAACCGGTGGATCTCGGGTAGGG
The DNA here is from genome assembly GCF_003073215.2 of Triticum urartu. Lineage (NCBI taxonomy): Eukaryota > Viridiplantae > Streptophyta > Magnoliopsida > Poales > Poaceae > Triticum > Triticum urartu. The sequence goes on from NC_053027.1 coordinate 29,804,945, forward strand.
GGTCCCGAACTGTGCGTCTAGGCCGAATGGTAATAGGAGGCAGGGGACACGATGTTTTACCCAGGTTCGGGCCCTCTTGATGGAGGTAAAACCCTACGTCCTGCTTGATTGATAATGATGATATGGGTAGTACAAGAGTAGATCTACCATGAGATCAGAGAGGCTAAACCCTAGAAGCTAGCCTATGGTATAATTGTATGTTATGGTTGTTGTCCTACGGACTAAAACCCTTCGGTTTATATAGACACCAGAGAGGGTTAGGGTTACACAAGGTCAGTTACAAAGGAGGAGATATCCATATCCGTATTGCCTAGCTTGCCTTCCACGCCAAGTAGAGTCCCATCCGGGCACGAGACGAAGTCTTCAATCTTGTATCTTCATAGTCCATCAGTCCGGCCAATGGAGATAGTCCGGCTATCCGGAGACCCCCTAATCCAGGACTCCCTCAGCAGCCCCTGAACCAGGCTTCAATGACGATGAGTCCGGTGTGCAGTATTGTCTTCGGCATTGCAAGGTGGGTTCCTTCTCCGAATACATCACAGAAGAATTTGAATACGAGGGTAGTGTCCGACCCTGCAAAATAAGTTCCACATACCGCCGTAGAGAGAATAATATTTTCACAAATCCAATTTGCTGACTCGTTTTGGCAGCATGACGTTGTGTCATGGCCCGGCGATTATTTGAACCATTTTTCTTCAACCAGCTCCACACATAACGCGAGGCGGTTTCTTGACACGTCTTGTCGAAGCGGAGATCATGTTCCCCCAATTACGGGATTCTCATTAATGCGGTCGTGGGTAACCCAACCGTGTCTAGGACTCCTAGATTATAGGCAAGTCCTAAACGGCTACGGAGAGGACGCTTGATATTCACCCTCTTTATAAAGGGACAAGGTTTTCGCTTTTTCCCTCTCGTGCTCAATCGAACCCTTCCCCCGCCTCAAGTTATAACACCCAAAGCCTAGGTTAGGTGCTCCGGATCTTCAATCATGTCCGGATCTAGCCTTCAAGGCTGATGGATGCCCTCCTCCGTTATGGAAGAGGACATTAAGAAATTGAGGGAGGCCAGATACCTGACCGCCGAGGTTGCGCATCGGCTGCCTGCTCGAGGGCAGACCGTCCCTACTCCCGAACCCAACGAGAATGTCGTGTTCGTCTCCCACTTCCTCCGAGGTCTAGGCCTCACTCTGGATCCCTTCGTCTGGGGTTTGATGTTCTATTACGGGCTAGATTTCCACGATCTAGCTCTGGACTCCTTTCTCCACATCTCGACATTTATTGTCGTGTGTGAGGCCTTCCTCCGTGTTACCCCTCACTTCGGCCTGTGGCTCAAGACCTTTGAAGTAAAGCTGAAGATGATCGAGGGGCAACATGCAGCGTGCAGAGGTGCATCAATAGGCAAGATGGCAGGAGCTCCATGGCCGAAAGGTTCCTTTCCAGAGGTGTCCGAATTATGGCAATGGGAGTGGTTTTACGTCACGGCTCCCAGAACTGCCAAGTGGGCGGCTGCCCCTGCTTTCCGCTTGGGCCCCCCACCACAACTGATGTCATGGATTAGCAGAGGTCTAAGCTGGGGTCCGGCCAAGGACGTGCCTATGCTGCAAAGCCGCATCCGAGATCTCTTCGAGGGAGATTTTAATTTGGTTGTGGTAATACAAGTTATGCTGGTTCGTCAAGTCCAGCCTTGCAAACGTCGGCCCCTTCGCTTGTGGGAGTTCAACCCAGATGGACCGCGTGCCATTCAAAGTTTCCTCGGCCTGACGCACGAGGAGATGTACAAGTCATTCTTCGGACCTCAAGTAGAGTGTCCGGATATTACCGACGACGTGGGCCTGAGCAGTAACCGCGCCGCCGAACAAGTAAGAAATTCTCTGGCCGAACACACTGTCTTTTATTCGTTATGAAGTTATTTCTGAGAGTTTGCTTTTTGACCAGGACTGGCTAACAAAGGCGAAGATGATTCGGTGTTTGGCCCCCCTCCCTGAGGGTTTGGAAAATCCGGTATTGGAAAAGATGCTCGAGGTCGCACCTTGCCCGGGACCCTCAAAGGAAGATACGGGGGGATAATACGAGCAGACGCGGTCCCCCACCGCTACCCGTTCCAACCGAGGGAATGAGCATCTCCATGGAGGAGGATAACTGGGGGAGGAGAAGGACTGCTTTTGAGGATCCGGAAGCCGAAGCCTCCAAACGGGAGAAGAAGTCTCCCACAGAGGGTCCTGCCTCGGGGGGTGCTTTTGCTGCACAAAGTCCGCGGGGGGATCAGCCCTCCAACGAGTCATAAGTGATCCAAAATACTTTAATAGTAAAGGTGTGCTATCTTTTTTCTGAGAAAATAACCACCGCATATGTCTTGTAGTTCGGGCCTTAGCCCCTCTCAGCTGAGCTCGTCTTCGGGGGATCTTCTTCCAGAGATGATGGAGAGCGAAACGCCTCCCCCGGACTCCTCCGCTCAAGAAGCGGGCGACCCCGAAGTGTTTTCACGGAGGGCCTCTCCGGATCTAGTGAGGCCAGAAGACAAACCCATAGACCCCCAAAGTCCCCGGCGTCCGTCTCCTGAAGAGAGCAGACAAAAGAGTCCGGCACCGTCTGGTATGCGGTCGGACGTTCTAAGGGAGCTGGTGGGGCGAGCGGCCATCTCAGAAGAACACCGTACGCTGATGGGTACGGTGATGGAGAGAATTTCGTCCGCCGAAAGCCTTTATGAGTCTACTGACAGGCTTTGAGGTACGTGAGATAATATGTGATAGTACTGCACATGTTAGGTGTGCCCTGTGTAGATAGTAGCCCCTGAGACTCTGGTTGTCGTCGAGAACGGCGGCGAACAGAGGATCATATTCCTAGGCAATAACCAGACTGCCCCTATGTGCAGGTGGTGGAAGTTCCGGTGGCTAGCCGGACTAGTGAGTTTGCCAAATTAAAACGGCAACTGGATGCGGCAGACGCCGACATCGAGCTTGTTAACAAGAGGCTTGACGAGGCACATGGTAAGTGTTATTATCTGGTGAACGTCACATAGTAAGAGCAGCATGATGCCAGTATATTTAATATGTTGTGACTGCAGATGGAGCTGCCACCGTGGAAACCTTGCGGGCAGAACTTGCCCGAGCCAAGGAACAAGAGAGGATTAGTAATGTGGCTGCTTTGAAGGCGGCCAAAGAGTTGAAAGCCGAGAAGGTCACGCATTGCGAGAGCCAAGAGAAGATGGCCAAGATGGTCATAGAATTAAAAGACATTGTCGACCATTGCCGGGTCCTTGAGAAAGAAAACCGAGCGAAGGCAACGGACCTTGAGAAGGCCACGATGGCGGACAAAGACACCCGTTCTGTTATGAGAGCGAAGAAGGAGGAGCTGCGGGAAACCGGGGATATTGCGGCTGGGAAACCCTTCATGTTACGGAGGAAGTTCACAGATCCACGGTATGCCCCGCTGGATCGGCTGTGGAGTTCGGCAGATGCGTATATGGATTTGGCGGTGAGCGCTGCCGATGCGGCCAAGTACTTCCAAGGTCAGACAGATCGTGAAGTGGACAAGCTGTTCTGGTCGCAATTCAACATTCCAGAGCGTCCGCTTTCATTGACTGACCAGCTAGCCAAGTGGGCCGAACTGAATAGGTTGTCCGGACTCGCCATGAGGTCTGTTGTGGATCAGCTATGGCCGGAAAAGCCAAAGCCGAACAGCTATTTCAGCTTAGTGCAGCAGTTCCTTGGTGCGGTGCCACGCATTAATGCGATGAAGTGGTCGGCGTGCATAGAAGGCTCACGGATGGCCCTTGCCCGTGTTAAAGCATACTAGGCGGAGATGGAAGCTACCACTGTTGCGGCGCAGGGTTCGGCCATAGGCCGAGTGGCTGCCGAGCACTATTTCGAGGAGGTTCTTGAGGGTGCTCATTTGATAGAGGCCCAGTGGTCGAAGAATATTATGTTTGAGTGATATGTATTCTCATTGTAAACACAATGCTTTTATGAAATTTTATAAGGCTATGTTTATATTTTTGCCTGAAAGTAGTATGATGCCTCCTGTGCGGCCGTTTATGTATACATGTGTATAACCTGAAAGATTGCAGTCGTCGGCTTCAACCCCCACGCATATAATGCGGAGGTGCTCGCGAAAAATGCGTGTTCACACTTAACCCAACGTCTTGGTCCTATTAAGGAGGTGATAGCGTAGCGAACGAGGCAACCGGACTATAATGTTTTAACACTTTCACTTAGCCATAGGAGTTTGACAGTGGGGCTACTAGATAGCCCCTGGTGGCTCCGCACTCTCCCGATCGCGGGGTGCGTACATGCCTGGCCGGAAAACGGCCCTTCGTTAAGGAGGAGGAATTCTAACATTCCAATAGGTCATCGAGTGGTTGACTAGTCTCACGCTATATCATGACAGTCAGTTTTCGGCTTTCTCTACTGAGATGCTCGTCCGGATGAACCAGGGCACAATCGCAGTAGTTCTCCTGGTGCTACCTTAGCCGATAAAGCGGAACGTAAGGCACCAAAACACAGGAGCCGGGCAAACCCAACATTTGACCAAAGACAATGATTCGGAGCTGATGCATATAAGGCCAAACTCGCGACGCCGAACACTCCCTAAGGTATTTGGTCTTTATGGTATAAACCGGGCCTAAATAGTGCCCTTTGTAAGAAGCCCCTTGTGTCCAGGTACGTGCATTATTCTGACGTGGCCACATGCCAAGACGTCAGCATCCTTCTCAACTGTGCTGAGAATTCGGTGGATGTGTATCAACAAGAGACAGTAAAAAAGGTTTATGCAGGGTCTTAATCTAAAAAGAATCCTTGGAGCGGGTCCCTGCTGCATGTCTGTGCCTGTGTCTCCATTGTGTTGTATCCTGGACGGGTGTAGCACGATGATCATCTGTAAAAGAGAGGAACTTAGGTGAAAAAGTTGTCGTGCAAAAAGATAGTTTTTAAAGAAACCATGTATAATTCAAGATGAGTAAAAATTGCCACTTGTTTGCGCGCGTTGAGCCCCTTGTATTTGTAATAGGGGTGTGACCATTGATCCGGTATGAATTACATATAGCTGCGCCGGACTCGTCTAACAATGTCCGAGGTCTTGACGACCTGTTAAATGCTTTAGTTGGTGAGGCCGTTTTTAGTGTGCGGCTGCCAAGGCAGCGGCACTCTCTTCGGCGCGCAAAGATCGCTTAATACTTCCGTTCACTATAATGATGCCACGTGTGCCGGGCATCTTGAGTGTGAGGGAAGCGTAGTGCGGTATTGCATTAAAGCGAGCGAAAGCTCCTCGTCCGAGTAGTGCTTGATAGCCACTTTGGAACGGAGCAATGTGGAAGGTTAAATGCTCGCTACAGAAGTTATCGGGGAAGCCGAATATAACCTTTAGTAGCAGGGAGCCCGTGCAATGAGCCCCTGGGCCTGGCGTTACTCCTTTAAAGGTAGTATTGCTATGGCAAATTTTTGTTGGGTCTATCCCCATTTCGCGGATTGTATCCTCGTATATCAGGTTTAGACTACTGCCACCGTCCATCAGGACTCGTGTGAAGTGGTATCCGTCAATTATTGGGTATAATACCAGGGCAGCCCATCCTGCACGCGGGATACTTGCTGAGTAATCATGATGGTCGAAAGTGATCGGTTGAGACGACCAGTGGCAGGACTCCGCGGAGATAGGCCCTTGGGCATATTTTTCTGGGAGTGCCGTTTTGTTTCTTCCCTTGATCACGTGTAACACGTTTACTGTTTTGACTTCTGGTGGAAATTTCTTTTGTTCCCCAGTGTCTTGCTTGAGAGGCTTATCCTCGTCTTCGCTTGGTGCATCCTCCCCCTTGTGTACGGCGTTGAGCTTGTCGGACTGCTTAAAGACCCAACATTCTCTATGAGTATAATTAGCGGGTTTACCAGGGGTGCTATGGATCTGACATATTTGGTCCAGAATTTTGTATAGGCTGGACAGTTCGTCTCTGGTGCCTTTAGAGGGTGGCTTTTGCTGACCTGGCCGAGAGCTTTTGAATCCGGCGTTTACTGCCGTGCTCTTCGTGTTGTCTTCTTTATTTCGGTGCTTGTTATTGCTGTTGCACCGTGATTTCCCGTTTCCATCTCTAACTTCAGATGTACTAGGGTCGCTAGTGCTGCATCTGGCTACCCAGCTATCCTCACCCGCGCAAAAGCGGGTCAGGAGGCTTGTTAATGCTGCCATTGTTCTCGGCTTTTCTTGGCCGAGATGTCTGGCAAGCCATTCGTCACGGACGTTTTCCAAAAAATCTGCCAAGGCTTCAGCGTCCGGACAGTCGACAAGTTGGTTCTTTTTAGTAAGAAACATGTTCCAAAGTTTTCGAGCTGACTCTCCGGGTTGTTGAGTTATATGACTCAAATCGTCCGCGTCCGGAGGTCGGACATAAGTCCCTTGAAAATTTGCCCGAAAAGCGTCTTCGAGCTCTTCCCAGCTTCCAATGGAGTTTTCGGGGAGGCTTTTAAGCCAGTGACGAGCTGCCCCTTTGAGCTTGAGGGGTAAGTACTTGATGGCGTGGAGATCGTCTCCTCGAGCCATATGGATATGGAGGATATAGTCCTCAATCCAGACCCCAGGGTCTGTTGTTCCGTCGTATGCCTCTATGTTTACGGGTTTGAATCCCTCTGGAAATTCATGGTCTAGCACCTCGGCGGTGAAACATAGGGGGTGTGTGGCACCCCTGTATCTGGGTGTACCGCGTTGTTCAGATGTTTGTTGTGTTACATCGTATGCTGGGGCGCGCTTGCGTGGTCCATAGATGGATCTGGTTGCGCCGTCCTTTTGGTGCGAGCCCTCGCGTGGATCGCGTATTGGCTTGTGAGTGGCGTTGTTTGCCGCTCGATGTTGGCCGTGAGGTCGTCTATCCGGCCAGGTGGCTGTTTTGATTTTTGGTTGTGGGGGGTCTGAGGCCTCCTCATCGAATTCAGGTAGCAACTTCCGTTTTGGGTAGCTCTTGGTGGGGCGATTGTCGCCGTACTTCGCTGTTGTGTTGAGTACTTTACTCCATCTGATTTGGAGTGTGTCCTGCGCAGCCTTGAGCCTTTGCTTCTGCTTTTTCAGACTCCTCGTGGTGGCAACAAGCCTTTGACGGGCATTCTGCTGCTCTGGGTGCCTGTCCGGCGTTATGTCGTCCAGACTATTATCTTTGATAGAATTAGTTTGTTCGGTTTGATTCTCTGTATTGCCGTAGTCCGGCAGTGGTTCGCCCTGCTCCAACGCTGGGTCTGTATGATCATTATTTCTGCCGAGGCGGGATTTGGTGCGGTGCTTGCACCGCCGCTTTGAATGCTTCTCGAGGGAACAAGCCTTCGGTGCGTCCTTCCGTTCCTCGTCGTCTTCTTTTGGTGTGTCCACCATGTATATGTCATATGATGAGGTGGACGTCCAGCGCCCTGTGGGCGGTGGTTCCTCTTCGCCTCCCGCATCATCGTCCATACCGTTGATGTCTTCGGAGTCGAATTCGAGCATGTCGGTTGAGTCATCGACAGTGGCTATTAAGTGGGTGGTGGGTGGGCGTCGAATTTCTTCGTCATCCGCGTCCCAATCCTGTTGGCCATAATCCGGCCAGGGCTCTCCTAACAAAGAGAGAGACCTTAGTGAATTCAGAATGTCGCCGAAGGGCGAGTGCCGAAAGATATCCACGGCGGTGAATTCCATGATCGGCACCCAATCGGATTCGATTGGCAGGTGCGCGGGCGGTTCGGAGTCAGGAAAAGAGTCCGGCACCTTGGAGTCATGGGCTGCGCAGAGGATTATGCTGGTGTTCGGCTCGATCGCTATTGACACTGCAGCCCCTGAGGCGGTGTCTAACCACCCGTCCTCGATTAGCGCAGTTGGCTCCGAACTAAGGGTCGAAGCTGATGCGGGTGCGGCCTCTGGGGTACTGTTCGGCGGCAGAGCTAGGTCATACCCATCGCGACAGTGCGGCGCGCCCGGCTGTGGCTCGAATCCGTCGAAGATCAAGTCTCCGCGGATGTCGGCCGTGTAGTTCAAACTTCCAAATCTGACTTGATGGCCAGGGGCGTAGCTTTCAATCTGCTCCAGATGGCCAAGCGAATTAGCCCACAGTGCAAAGCCGCTGAATACGAAGATCTGTCTAGGGAGAAAAGTCTCACCCTGGACCGCATCACTATCGATGATAGTAGGAGCCATCACGCCTAACGGCGACGATACAGCGGAACTCTCAATGAAATCACCAATGTCGATGATAGTAGGAGCCATCAAGCCTAACAAGGCCTAGGGTTCATACTTTCACTAGTGCAAGTTCTCTCAACAATAATAACATAACTGGATCACATAACTATCCCTCAACATGCAACAAAGAGTCACTCCAAAGTCACTAATAGCGGAGAACAAACGAAGAGATTATGGTAGGGTACGAAACCACCTCAAAGTTATTCTTTCCAATCAATCTGTTGGGCTATTCCTATAAGTGTCACAAACAGCTCTAGAGTTCGTACTAGAATAACACCTTAAGACACAAATCAACCAAAACCCTAATGTCACCTAGATACTCCAATGTCACCTCAAGTATCCGCGGGTACGATTATATGATATGCATCACATAATCTCAGATTCATCTATTCAACCAACACATAGAACCTCAAAGAGTGCCCCAAAGTTTCTACCGGAGACTCAAGACGAAAATGTGTGCCAACCCCTATGCATAAGTTCATGGGCGGAACCCGCAAGTTGATCACCAAAACATACATCAAGTGAATCACGTGATATCCCATTTTCACCACAGATACACACGGCAAGACATACATCAAGTGTTCTCAAATCATTAAAGACTCAATCCGATAAGATAACTTCAAAGGGAAAACTCAATCCATTACAAGAGAGTAGAGGGGGAGAAACATCATAGGATCCAACTATAATAGCAAATCTCGGGATACATCAAGATCGTATCACCTCAAGAACACAAGAGAGAGAGAGAGAGAGATCAAACACATAGCTACTGGTACATACCCTCAGCCCCGAGGGAGAACTAATCCCTCCTCGTCATGGAGAGCATCGGGATGATGTAGATGGCCACCGGAGAGAGATTTCCCCCTCCGGCAGGGTGCCGGTACGAGTCTAGATTGGTTTTCGGTGGCTACGGAGGCTTCTGGCAGCGGAACTCCCGATCTATTGTGCTCCCCGATCGTTTTAGGGTATATGGATATATATAGGCGGAAGAAATACATCAGGGGATCCACGAGGGGCCCACGGGGGTGGAGGGCGCGCCAGGGGGTGGGCGCGCCCCCCTGCCTCATGGCTTCCACGTTGATCCCCTGACGTGCACTCCAAGTCTCATGTATTGCTTTCTTTCCAAAAATAACTTTTCCGAAGGTTTCATTCCGTTTGGACTCCATTTGATATTCCTTTTCTTCAAAACCCTAAAACAAGGAAAAAAACAGAAACTGGCACTGGGCTCTAAGTTAATAGGTTAGTCCCAAAAATCATATAAAATAGCATATAAATGCATATAAAACATCCAAGGTTGATTACTGCTCGTCCTCGAGTAGGTAAATGATAAAAATAGAATTTTTGATGTGGAATGCTACCTAACATATTCATCATGTATTTCTCTTTATTGTAGCAAGAATATTCAGATCCATAAGATTCAAGACAAAAGTTTAATATTGACATAAAAATAATAATACTTCAAGCATACTAACAAAGCAATTATGTCTTCTCAAAATAATATGGCCAAAGAAAGCTATCCCTACAAAATCATATAGTCTGGCTATGCTCCATCTTCACCACACAAAATATTTAAATCATGTACAACCCCGATGACAAGCCATGCAATTGTTTCATACTTTTGATGTTCTCAAACTTTTTCAATCTTCACGCAATACATGAGCGTGAGCCATGGACATAGCACTATAGGTGGAATAGAATGGTGGTTGTGGAGAAGACAAAAAGGAGAAGATAGTCTCACATCAACTAGGCATATCAACGGGCTATGGAGATGCCCATCAATAGATATCAATGTGAGTGAGTAGGGATTGCCATGCAACGGATGCACTAGAGCTATAAATGTATGAAAGCTCAACAAAAGAAACTAGTGGGTGTGCATCCAACTCGCTTGCTCACGAAGACCTAGGGCATTTTGAGGAAGCCCATCATTGGAATATACAAGCCAAGTTCTATAATGAAAGATTCCCACTAGTATGAAAGTGACAACATAGGAGACTCTCTATCATGAAGATCATGGTGCTACTTTGAAGCACAAGTGTCGTAAAAGGATAGTAGCATTGCCCCTTCTCTCTTTTTCTCTCATTTTCTATTTTTTTATTTGGACCTTTTCTCCCTTTTTTATGGCCTCTTTTTTTTATTTGGGCCTTTTCTCTTTTTTTATGGCCTCTTTTTTTTTTTTTTTCCGGAGTCTCATCCCGACTTCTGGGGGAATCATGGTCTCCATCACCCTTTCCTCACTAGGACAATGCTCTAATAATGATGGTCATCACACTTTTATTTACTTACAACTCAAGAATTACAACTCGATACTTAGAACAAGATATGACTCTATATGAATGCCTCCAGTGGTGTACCGGGATGTGCAATGACTCATGAGTGACATGTATGAAAGAATTATGAACGATGGCTTTGCCACAAATACAATGTCAACTACATGATCATGCATAGCAATATGACAATGATGGAGCGTGTCATAATAAACGAAACGATGGAGAGTTGCATGGCAATATATCTCGGAATGGCTATGGAAATGCCATAATAGGTAGGTATGGTGGCTGTTTTGAGGAAGGTATATGGTAGGTGTATGATACGGCAAAAAGTGCGCAGTATTAGAGAGGCTAGCAATGGTGGAAGGGTGAGAGTGCGTATGATCCATGGACTCAACATTAGTCATAAAGAACACATATACTTATTGCAAAAATCTACAAGTTATCAAAGCAAAGTATTATGCGCATGCTCCTAGGGGGATAGATTTGTAGGAAAAGATCATCGCTCATCCCCGACCGCCACTCATAAGGAAGACAATCAATAAATAAATCATGCTCCGACTTCATCACATAACGGTTCACCATACATGCATGCTACGGGAATCACAAACTTCAACACAAGTATTTCTCAAATTCACAACTACTCACTAGCATGACTCTAATATTACCATCCTCATATCTCAAAACAATCATCAAGTATCAAACTTCTCATAGTATTCAATGCACTTTATATGAAAGTTTTTATTATATCCCTCTTGGATGCCCATCATATTAGGACTAAATTCATAACCAAAGAAAATTACCATGCTGTTTAGGACTCTCAAAATAATATAAGTGAAGAATGAGAGTTCATCTATTTCTATAAAATAAAACCACCACCGTGCTCTAAAAAGATATAAGAGAAGCACTAGAGCAAATGACAAACTACTCCAAAAGATAAAAGTGAAGATCAATGAGTAGTCAAATAATTATGCAACTATGTGAAGACTCTCTAACATTTAAGGATTTCAGATCTTGGTATTCTATTCAAATAGCAAGAAAAACTAAATAAAATAAAAGGACGCTCCAAGCAAAACACATATCATGTGGTGAATAAAAATATAGCTCCAAGTAAAGTTACCGATGAACAAAGACGAAAGAGGGGATGCCTTCCGGGGCATCCCCAAGCTTAGGCTTTTGGTTGTCCTTACGGGGGCTATTAACTGGCCTCCCAAACTAAATCCTCGATATTTTGCTCTTACATTAGAGCTGAGGTTTAATGATCATGCTTAGCATGACAACCCAAAGAAAGGAACCGATAGCGGGACTATTTTCTTTGGAAGACATTTCTTCTGTTAAACAGTAATATAACTCTCTGTGTACCTTTGTTTATAAAACCGTATGGCCAGATTGCCTTGTTTGTTGTAAATCTTTGCCCTCATAAAGGTTTTATAAAGTAGGACAAACACTCCTCGGCTACTGGCCGAGGAGGTGGAAGCCGATGGTCGGTCAACAAAGTTTTGTACAATGCGGATCTGAGCATTAATGACGTAAAGTACTTGGATACATAGAGTCATTACACATAATTTGTGATTTTCCTATGGATATTGATCCTTAATTCGGCCACCCGTGCCCGCATTAAGGCTCGGGGGCTACTGGGCTTCGGGCTTATTATTTACAAATATTAAAGGGGCACATCGATCCCCTGATCTGGTGTTGCCACCCGTCCAGTGTCTCGGGGGCTACTGCATTGCTTGTCCAATACAGAAAATTTTATGCGCAATATAGTTTTCGAGGAGATTTTGATCCTCAGGTTGGTCGGCTGCACCCAACCTGGGTCTCGAGGACTGAGCACACCGCTTTTAGTGTCCTGAAGTATTCTGCCGAGTTTGGACTTGATCCTCAGGCCGATTTTGCAAATCAACCTGAGTCTCAGCGGGTACTAGGATCAGCGGTCTTACGTCATCCTTCAGGTGCATCTCGGGTTTTAGACCGATACACACCTTGAGGGCTACTGGCTATATATCTCGGCAGAGAATAAATTGCACCAATAAAAAATATTCACAAAAATCAACCCATATTCGGGGTGGTGCACCACCTCGGAAGCAGTCTGGCATAAAGCTCGGGCGCTAGTGGCTGGCTCCATAGAGGGAATTTCCGGCATTAAGCTCGGCTAAACTCCTTCAAACTTTTTTGAACCAAGGTGATATGACACCTCGGATATAGTCCGGCGTTGGAGCTCGGATACAGTTCGGCGTTGGAGCTCGGATACATAGTCCGGCGTTGGAGCTCGGATACATTCCGGTATTACAGCTGGGAAGCGGTCCGGCATTGGTGCTCGGCTGCAAAAGATACCTCGAATACAGTCCGGCGTTAGAGCTCGGACGCTAGAGGACACTGCCTCCCGGGAACAACTTCAAACCCGAGGTGTGGCATAAAAATAATAAGGCATTGATAAAGGCCAGAAACTTAAAGGGGCTCCTCGGATACCCGGTGTATAAACTCGTCGAATGCATTTCGGCGATCCTTAAGATCGAAGATGAGAAGATTTGTTGAACCAGTTTTCAAGACCGACGACCGAAGATGAAGAACAGTTCGTAAGAATCGAGGAGCATCCCTAACTTGAAGACCGGTTCAGGGGGCTACTGACGGTGTCCTGGACTAGGCGGTACTCAACACGTCATCTCCCGATCTGATAGATTGGGCCGAGGACCCCCGTGGCCGTATACTCATGGGCCATTTCAGATAGCTGCCGCATACAAGGAAGATTCCACAAAGACTTGGCGATCAAGACAAGGACTTCTCCCCACCGGCGTATTCGGCTAGGACTCTTGTTAACCTAGGCCTTTGGTGCATTATATAAACCAGGGCCAGGCTAGTCGATAGGAGACACAACTTCATCATACAACAATCATACCATAGGCTAGCTTCTAGGGTTTAGCCTCCTTGATCTCGTGGTAGATATACTCTTGTACTACCCATATCATCAATATTAATCAAGCAGGACGTAGGGTTTTACCTCCATCAAGAGGGCCCGAACCTGGGTAAAACACCGTGTTCCTTGCCTCCTGTTACCGTCCGGCCTAGACGCACAGTTTGGGACCCCCTACCCGAGATCCGCCGATTTTGACACCGACAGTTGCCTTGGGCATCCCCAAGCTTAGGCTCTTGCCACTCCTTATTCCATAGTCCATCAAATCTTTACCCAAAACTTGAAAACTTCACAACACAAAACTTAACAGAAAACTCATAAGCTCCGTTAGCGAAAGAAAACAAAACACCACTTCGAGGTACTGTAATGAACTCATTATTTATTTATATTGGTGTTAAACCTAATTTATTCCAACTTATCTATGGTTTATAAACTATTTTACTAGCCATAGATTCATCAAAATAAGCAAACAACACACGAAAAACAGAATCTGTCAAAAACAGAACAGTCTGTAGTAATCTGTAACTAATGCAAACTTATGGAACCCCAAAAATTCTAAAATAAATTGCTGGACGTGAGGAATTTATCTATTAATCATCTTCAAAAAGAATTAACTAAATATCACTCTCCAATAAAAACTGGCAGCAATTCTCGTGAGCGCTAAAGTTTCTGTTTTTTACAGCAAGATCAACAAGACTTTCCCCAAGTCTTCCCAACGGTTCTACTTGGAACAAACACTAATTAAACACAAAAAACACAACAATAACATAGTATAGATAAATTATTTATTACTAAACAGGAACAAAAAGCAAGGAACACAAATAAAGTTGGGTTGCCTCCCAACAAGCGCTATCGTTTAACGCCCCTAGCTAGGCATGATGATTTCAATGATGCTCACATAAAAGATAAGAACTGAAACATAAACAGAGAATCATGAAGAATATGACTAGCACATTTAGGTCTAACATACTTCCTATGCATAGGGATTTTGTGAGCAAACAACTTATGGGAACAAGAATCAACTTGCATAGGAAGGTGAAACAAGCATAACTTCAAGATTTTAAGCACATACAGAGGAAACTTGATATTATTGCAACTCCTACAAGCATATATTCCTCCCTAATAATAATTTTCAGTAGCATCATGAATGATTTAAACAATATAACCAGCACCTAAAGCATTCTTTTCATGATCTACAAGCATAGAAATTTTATTACTCTCCACACAAGCAAAATTCTTCTCATTCATAATAGTGGGAGCAAACACAACAAAATAACTATCATGTGAGGCATAATCCAATTGAAAACTAAAATCATGATGACAAGTTTCATGGTTATAATTATTCTTTATAGATACATGTCATCACAATAATCATCATTGTTCTCATAATCAATTGGAACCTCTTCCAAAATAGTGGATTCATCACTAAATAAAGTCATGACCTCTCCAAATCCACTTTCATCAATATAATCATCATAAATAGGAGGCATGCTATCATCAAAATAAATTTTCTCATCAAAACTTGGGGGACTAAAAATATCATCTTCATCAAACATAGCATCCCCAAGCTTGTGCGTTTGCATACCATTAGCATCATGGATATTCAAAGAATTCATACTAACAACATTGCAATCATGCTCACCATCCAAAGATTTAGTGCCAAACATTCTAATGCATTCTTCTTCTAACACTTTGGCACAATTATCGGAATCCTTATTTTCATGAAAGACATTAAAAAGATGAAGCATATGAGGTATCCTCAATTCCATTTTTTGTAGTTTTCTTTTATAAATTAACTAGTGATAAAACAAGAAACTAAAAGACTTGATTACAAGATCTAAAGATATACCTTCAAGCGCTAACCTCCCCGGCAACGGCGCTAGAAAAGAGCTTAGTTGACGGGGTGTTAGTGCCGCTTTCCTCGCCTCCCCGGCAATGGCGCCAGAAAAGAGCTTGAAGTCTACTACACAACCTTCTTCTTGTAGACGTTGTTGGGCCTCCAAGTGCAGAGGTTTGTAGGACAGTAGAAAATTTCTCTCAAGTGGATGACCTAAGGTTTATCAATCCGTAGGAGGCGCGGGATGAAGATGGTCTCTCTTAAGCAACCCTGCAACCAAATAACAAAGAGTCTCTTGTGTCCCCAACACACCCAATACAATGGTAAATTGTATAGGTGCACTAGTTCGGCGAAGAGATGGTGATACAAGTGGTATATGGATGGTAGATAAAGGTATTTGTAATCTGAAAATATAAAAACAGCAAGGTAACTAATGATAAAAGTGAGCGTAAATGGTATTGCAATGCGTTGAAACAAGGCCTAGGGTTCATACTTTCAGTAGTGCAAGTTCTCTCAACAATAATAACATAATTGGATCACATAACTATCCCTCAACATGCAACAAAGAGTCACTCCAAAGTCACTAATAGCGGAGAACAAACGAAGAGATTATGGTAGGGTACGAAACCACCTCAAAGTTATTCTTTCCAATCAATCTGTTGGGCTATTCCTATAAGTGTCACAAACAGCTCTAGAGTTCGTACTAGAATAACACCTTAAGACACAAATCAACCAAAACCCTAATGTCACCGAGATACTCCAATGTCACCTCAAGTATCCGCGGGTACGATTATATGATATGCATCACATAATCTCAGATTCATCTATTCAACCAACACATAGAACCTCAAAGAGTGCCCCAAAGTTTCTACCGGAGACTCAAGACGAAAATGTGTGCCAACCCCTATGCATAAGTTCATGGGCGGAACCCGCAAGTTGATCACCAAAACATACATCAAGTGAATCACGTGATATCCCATTGTCACCACAGATACGCACGGCAAGACATACATCAAGTGTTCTCAAATCATTAAAGACTCAATCCGATAAGATAACTTCAAAGGGAAAAATCAATCCATTACAAGAGAGTAGAGGGGGAGAAACATCATAGGATCCAACTATAATAGCAAAGCTCGCGATACATCAAGATCGTATCACTTCAAGAACACGAGAGAGAGAGAGAGAGAGAGAGAGATCAAACACATAGCTACTGGTACATACCCTCATCCCTGAGGGAGAACTACTCCCTCCTCATCATGGAGAGCACCGGGATGATGAAGATGGCCACCGGAGAGAGATTGCCCCCTCCGGTAGGGTGCCGGAACGGGTCTAGATTGGTTTTCGGTGGCTAGGGAGGCTTCTGGCGGCGGAACTCCCGATCTATTGTGCTCCCCGATTGTTTTAGGGTATATGGATATATATATATATAGACAGAAGAAATACATCAAGGGAGCCACAAGGGGCCCACGAGGGTGGAGGGCGTGCCCAGGGGGTGGGCGCGCCCCCCTGCCTCGTGGCTTCCTCGTTGATCCCCTGACGTGCACTCCAAGTCTCCTGTATTGCTTTCTTTCCAAAAATAACTTTTCCGAAGGTTTCATTCCTTTTGGACTCTGTTTGATATTCCTTTTCTTCAAAACCCTAAAACAAGGAAAAAACAGAAACTGACACTGGGCTCTAGGTTAATAGGTTAGTCCCAAAAATCATATAAAATAGCATATAAATGCATATAAAACATCCAAGGTAGATAATATAATAGCATGGAACAATCAAAAATTATAGATACGTTGGAGACATATCAGCCGACTCCTCGCCCGAAGTGGAAAAAATCTTTAAGGACTTGAGACCTCTCGAACAGTGACCAGCTCTCGCCTTATCATGACAGTCAGTTTTCGGCTTTCTCTACTGAGGTGCTCATCCGGAAGAACCGGGACACAAACGCAGTAGTTCTCCCAGCGCTACCTTAGCTAATATAGCGGAACGTAAGGTACCAAAACATGGGAGCCGGGCAAACCCAACTATTAACCCAAGACATGATTCGGAGCTGATGCATATAATGTTATAAGTTCGGGGTGCCGCACTGTCGAAAGTGTTCAGACTTCTCACGCCGTATTATGGGGTAAACGAAAGCCCCTAGTGTACTAACTGTACCAGAATGTACGTGTGCAAGTTGTCGTAAATGACCATATAAGAAAAAAGGGATGGATAATGCAATAATAGACTAATGCTATGCATTGTTATTTAAATAATACGTCGAAGCGTACTGATACAAGTAGTGCAATAAGCAAAAAATAGGACTATTTGACATGTCCTATCCAAGGGCAAGCTGCGTATGGGTAGTAAAAAGCGGGTATGTCGATTGTTATTAGAGACCACCTAGGGGTTCCCTTGTACGTCTTAGCTTCTTGCCTCCTTGGTTGTTCCATCCCGTAATGTGTCCGGCAATCATACTACCGGAAAGGACTTCTAGAGAGTAAGGTCCTGAAAGAGAAAAAATGATAAAGGTATGCAGCCCTAGGGCAGTTAAGCCGCATTGTGGGACGTGCCCCCGCCTGTGCCCATGGTATTTTCAGTGCGTAATTATGTACGCGTGGCACGGATTTCATCGCTTGACTGGGACTAGGACGGGGGCCGAATTGCTAGGAGAGCTCTCAACGTGCCAGGCGATCCTGTTGCAGGTTACTCCGGACTCGCTTGACGGTGTCCGGGGGCTGTATCACCGAATTGGCGGTTTGCCTTAAAAGGCTGCTTTGTGCTTCTACTACGAGGGCCGCAGTGTGCTCTTCCGTGCGGAGTGAGTGTTCTGTGTTTCCATTGACTGTTATGACCCCTCCTAGGTCCTGGCATCTTGAGCTTGAGGTATGCGTAATGCGGTACCGCACTGAATTTTGCAAATGTGGTTTGCCCGAGCAGTGCGTGATAGCCACTGCGGAACGGGACGATATCGAAGATTAACTCCTTGCTTCGGAAGTTGTCCAGAGATCCGAAGACCACTTCCAGTGTGATTGAGCCCGTGCAATGGGCCTCTACACCTGGGATGACGCCCTTAAAGGTGGTTTTGGTGGGTTTGATCCTCGAGGGATCTATACCCATTTTGCACATTGTATCCTGATAGAGCAGGATCAGGCTACTGCCGCCGTCCATAAGGACTCGAGTGAGGTGCAATCCATCGATGATGGGGTCTAGGACCAATGCGGCGGATCCGCCATGACGGATACTAGTGGGATGGTCCCTGCGATCGAAGGTGATCGGACAAGAGGACCATGGGTTGAACTTTGGGGCGACAGGCTCCATCGCATAGACATCCCTTAGTGCACGCTTCCATTCCCTCTTGGGAATGTGGGTTGCGTATATCATGTTCACCGTCTTCACTTGTGGGGGGAACCTCTTCTGTCCTCCCATGTTCGGCGGCCGGGGCTCCTCCTCGTCCTCACTATGCAGCCCCGTGTCCTTGTTTTCGGCATTCAACTTGCCGGCCTGCTTGAACACCCAGCATTCTCTATTGGTTTGATTGGCTGGCATATCGGGGGTGCCGTGGATTTGACACGAGCGATCAAGTATGCGATCCAAACTGGACGGGCCCTGAGTACTTCTTTTGAATGGCTTTTTCCGCTGACCGGATCTAGAGCCTCTGAATCCGGCATTGACTGTCGTATCATCGGCGTTATTGCCCTTGTTGCGACGCTTGTGTCTGTTACGACGTGGTCTGCCGTTGGCATCTTTAGTATCCGAAGTGTCCAGATTCCTTGATGTGTTGTTGCTGCGAGCCAGCCAGCTATCCTCGCCCGCGCAAAAGCGGGTCATGAGTGTCGTGAGGGCTGCCATAGACTTCGGCTTCTCCTGCCCGAGGTGCCGGGCGAGCCACTCGTCACGGATGTTATGCTTGAATGCCGCTAAGGCCTCTACATCCAGACAGTCGACAATTTGGTTTTTCTTAGTTAGGAACCGTGTCCAGAATTTCCTGGCCAATTCCCCTGGCTGCTGAGTTATATGGCTCAAGTCATCAGCATCCGGTGGTCGCACATAAGTGCCCTGGAAGTTATCAAGGAATGTATCTTCCAAATCCTCCCAACTGCCGACGGAGTCTGCTGGCAAGCTATTCAGCCAATGCTGGGCTGGTCCTTTGAGTTTTAGTGGGAGGTACTTGATGGCATGTAGATCATCACCGCGAGCCATGTGGATGTGGAGGAGGAAATCCTCAATCCATACAGCGGGATCTGTTGTACCATCATTTGATTCAATATTTACGGGTTTAAAACCCTCCGGGAATTCATGATCCATAACTTCAACAATGAAGCATAGGGGGTGTGCGGCGCCTCTGTGTCGGGCTATATCACGACGCAGTTCATATGAGTCTTGTCTGCTGTGTTCGTCTCGGTCGGATTTGCTTTTAGTGTATCCGGCATGACGATCATCGTCGCGTGTTGGTGCGCTCCCCCGTGATCCGTAGATCGATCTTGCATGTTTTGCCTTGTTTTCCAATACGTCTTGCAGGTCCCGCATGTTGCCCCGGGCCTTGGTATTTTTGTTTGATTGGCAGTGGGGTGCGAGCTGGACTTCGGGCTGAAATGCCTCTCTGTCTCGGCCACGAGGTGGCCCGTCAGCCGGATCAAACGCCGGTGATGAAGGTTTCAATGCTTCCTCCTCGAGGTGAGGTAGCAACTTGCGCTTTGGGTAACTCTTGGAGGGGCGCTCGAGTTCATATTCCTCGGCCACAAGGACTTCGTTCCATCTGTCTGCTAGCAAATCTTGATCAGCTCGAAGCTGTTGTTGCTTTTTCTTCAAGCTATTTGCTGTGGCCATAAGCCGGTGCTTGAAGCGCTCCTGCTCGACGGGATCCTCAGGCACGATAAATTCTTCGTCGCCGAGGCTCACCTCGTCTTCGGAGAGAGGCATGTAATTGTCCTCCTCTGATTCTCCATCTGCTGCCCGCTCTGGAGGGCTAGCTTGTTCACCCTCCTGCTCTAAATCGTGCTAGAGGGGATTGTTGTCGTCTTCGGCACTATCTGGAGTGTTATTGTCTCTTGTGCCGGTATCACTACTTTTGCTATGGCGGGACTTAGAGCGGCGCCGCTGACGTCGGCGCTTGGGTTGCTTCTTGGAGGGGTCATCCTCCGCTGTCTCATCGCCATTGCCATCTTTGGGGGTGTCTACCATGTATATATATATCATATGATGAGGTGGCGGTCCAGCGCCCTGTGGGCGGTGGTTCCTATTCGTCTCCTGCATCCTCGTCCATACCGTCGATGTCTTCGGAGTCGAAGTCGAGCATGTCGGTTAAATCATCGACAGTGACTACTAAGTGGGTGGTGGGTGGGGAGCGAATTTCTTCGTCGTCCGCATCCCATTCTAGCCGGACATAGTTCGGCCAAGGTTCTCCTGACAAGGAGAGAGACCTTAATGAATTTAGCACGTCGCCGAAAGGTGAGTGCTGAAAGATATCAGCCGAGGTGAACTCCATGATCGGCGCCCAATCGGATTCGATAGGCATGGGCGCAGGCGGCTCGGAGTCCATGGTCGGAGACGAATCCAGTGGTTCGGCAACATGACTCTCGTAAGGGGTGAAGTCGGTATCCGACTCCATCGCCACTGAGAGTGCGGCCTCCATGGCGGGGTCTATCCACCCGTCCTCGGATGGCGCAATTTGCTCCGGATTGAGGGCCGGAGTAGTTGCAGGTGTGATCTCCTGAACACTGTCCGACGGCAGAGTTACGTCATGCTCATCGTGATTGTTCGGCGCACCTGACATGGGCTCGAATCCATCGAAGATCAAGTCTCCGCGGATGTCGGCAGTGTAGTTTAAGTTCCCGAACCTGGCTTGATGGCCAGGGGCGTAGCTCTCGATCTGCTCCAGATGGCCAAGCGAGTTGGCCCGCAGTGCGAAGCCGCTGAATACGAAGATCTGTCCGGGGAGGAAAACCTCACCCTGGACCGCATCGTTACCGATGATCGAAGGAGCCATCAAGCCTTACGGGGACAGCACAATGGAACTCTCAATGAAAGCACCAATGTCGGTGTCAAAACCAGCGGATCTCGGGTAGGGGGTCCCGAACTGTGCGTCTAAGGCGGATGGTAATAGGAGGTGGGGGACACGATGTTTACCCAGGTTCGGACCCTCTCGATGGAGGTAATACCCTACTTCCTGCTTGATTGATCTTGATGATATGAGTATTACAAGAATTGATCTACCACGAGATCGTAGAGGCTAAACCCTAGAAGCTAGCCTATGGTATGATTGTTGTTGTCCTACGGACTAAACCCTCTGGTTTATATCGACACCGGAGGGGGCTAGGGTTACACAGAGTCGGTTACAAGGGAGGAGATCTACATATCTGTATTGCCAAGCTTGCCTTCCACGCCAAGGAGAGTCCCATCCGGACACGGGACAAAGTCTTCAATCTTGTATCTTCATAGTCCAACAGTCCAGCCAAAGGATATAGTCCGGCTGTCCGGAGACCCCCTAATCCAGGACTCCCTCAAGAACCAAGCAACACAACGTAAACAACCCCTGCACACATGTAACAAATCCTCGCAACCCGACGTGTTAAAGGGGTTGTCAATCCCTTCGGGGGTACCATGCCTCAAGATAGGCAAACGGACGTGAGATAAATTTGTAGTAGATTGATAGATCGAACGTAATAAAATAAATAAGGGAAAATGCAGCAAAGTATTTTTGGGTTTTTGGATTAATAGATATGAAAATAAAAGTAAATAAAAATAGATCGCAAAGGAAGATAATATGAGAAAGAAGACCCAGGGGTCGTAGGTTTCACTAGTGGCTTCTCTCGAGAAAAATAGCAAAGCGGTGGGTGAACAAATTACTGTTGGACAATTGATAGAACCTCAAATAATTATGACGATATCCAGGTAATGATCATTATATAGGCATCACGTCCAAGATTAGTAGACTGACTCCTGCCTGCATCTACTACTATTACTCCACACATCGACCGCTATCCAGCATGCATCTAGTGTATTAAGTTCATGGAGAAACAGAGTAATACAATAAGAACGATGACATGATGTAGACAAGATATATCTATGTAGAGATAGACCCCATCATTTTATCCTTAGTAGCAATGATATATACGTGTTGTTTCCCTTTCTATCACTGGGATCAAGCACCGTAAGATCGAACCCACTACGAAGCACCTCTTCCCATTGCAAGATAAATAGATCAAGTTGTCCAAACAAAACCCAAATATCGGAGAAGAAATACGAGGCTATAAGCAATCATGCATATAAGAGATCAAATAAACTCAATTAACTTTCATGGATATAAAAAGATAGATCTGATCATAAACTCAAAGTTCATCGGATCCCAACAAACATGCCACAAAAGAGTTACATCATATGGATCCAAGAGACCGTTGTATTGAGAATCAAGAGAGAGAGAGAGAGAGAGAGATTAAGCCATCTAGCTACTAACTACGGACCCGAAGGTCTACAAAGAACTACTCACGCATCATCAGAGAGGCACCAATGGAGGTGGTGAACCCCATCCGAGATGGTGTCTAGATTGGATCTGGTGGTTCTGGACTCTCCAGTGGCTGGATGAATATTTTGTCGACTCCCCTAGGGTTCTGGTATTTTTTGGGTATTTATATAGCAAAGAGGCGGTCCGGGGGGCACCCGAGGTGGGCACAACCCACCAGGGCGTGCCCTGGTGGGTTGTCCCCTCCTCGGGACTCCCCCCAGGTGCAACCAGGGCCCAACATGTTCCTTATGGTCCATAAAAAAACTTCTTAAAGTTTCGTGGCATTTGGACTCCGTGTGATATTGATTTTCTATGATGTAAAAAACACAGAAAAAACAGGAACTGGCACTTGGCACTACGTCAATAGGTTAGTACCAAAAATGATATAAAATGACTATAAAATGATTATAAAACATCCAAGATTCATAATATAACAACATGGAACAATCAAAAATTATAGATACGTTGGAGACATATCAGCATCCCCAAGCTTAACTCCTACTCGTCCTCGAGTAGGTAAGTGATAAAAACAGAATTTTTGATGTGGAATGCTGCCTATCATGTCATATAATATTCTTTTCTTTATAGCATGGACAATTGGACTTTTAGTTGTTCAAAGCAATAGTCTAGTTTTGACATGATAATTTATATACTCAAGCATATCAACAAGCAACCATGTCTTTCAAAATATCAACACTAAAATAAGTTATCCCTAGCCCATCATGCTCAAACACTACTGCAGGATGGTCCAAATGCGACAGTCGAATCAGAGACCGTTCGACGAAACTATGTGCGATGCTATAATCGCAAACAGCGGTGTAAAAAACCGTCAAAAAAGGTGCAAAACGTTTACGATGATAGATGCATCAAACACGGTTCATAATTTAGTTGCGTGTGCGATGCAGGACATACGGTTCAGCTCAATGAACTGTTTGTGATGAGGAGGCACAAAAGAAACAGGCAGCCAGATGAAGGCGTGTGCGATATACAACATACGGTTCACTGGGATGAACTGTGTGTGATTAGGCAA
This sequence comes from Triticum urartu, assembly GCF_003073215.2. Classification (NCBI taxonomy): domain Eukaryota; kingdom Viridiplantae; phylum Streptophyta; class Magnoliopsida; order Poales; family Poaceae; genus Triticum; species Triticum urartu. The sequence goes on from NC_053027.1 coordinate 29,828,638, forward strand.
CACAATGGAAACGGTTCAACTGAACAAGATGTGTGTGATATGCGGCAAACAGGTCCGTAATCTGAAATGTGTGCGAAGACCAATAATAACACAGATGATTGCTGCTAATAAGCCGTGTGAATTGCTCTGTCTACAGTAGAATAACATGTATATATATAACTGAAATAAACATCCAATTACATAAGTGACTATACAGATCATTCGCACACACCTCAATAAACAATTGCATGCATTCTAAAGTAGGAGAAATGATCGTCTAGTCATCTACTTCTTGTGACGCTCCCGCCACTTCTATGTGGCTCGATCCCTCGTCTGGGTCAGGAAGAAGATAGTTCCTCATGTCAACGATCCGCATGTACATCTTGTAGCTTGTGTACGCGTCCATGGCCGCATACTTGACATGTTGTTCATCCAATCTCTTATGCCACACACTGTGCCATGCGTTCTTGTCCTTATTGCTCTCTTGCTTCATCTTCGCATTGTAGGGCTCGATGATGGCTAAGGTGAGGTCAACCAGGGAGTTTAGTTTGCTTTTGTTGGTGCCCCAGACCTTGTAGTGGTGCTGGATGTTGACAAGATTCGGGCATTTCAAGTCCGAAACCTTGAGCGCTTTTAGATCGTTGGTGGTGTCCACCGTAGCGAAACTGTAGTCGGAGCTCTTGATAAACCTGGAGAAATGCTCGCAAGGCCTTGTGGCAAGGTGGAAGTGGTCGACGAGGACGTCATGTCGCACGCACAACTGGGCAACGACAACCTTCTGATCGTGCCCGGCATGACCAATGGTGTACTCGAGGTCTAAGCCGACCACTCGGTACTTGTCCTCAGCAAGGAACTGCTCAATAGTTTGGATGGAGCTCTCCACCAAGACCGGATCATTCGTGTACACCACCGAGAGGGCCTTCCACCTCACGTGGATATCCACTACGTGATGCGTGGTGAACTGCCCGCCGTTGTCATCGTCGGCCACTAGGAGTGCCATTGGAGCCACGGGGAGCGCCATTGGAACCGCTGGATGTCCTCTCTGTATGTGTCCTCGTGGGTGTGCTTCTTGTGACGTGTGAGACGAGATATGAAGGTAAATGTCCGTGGGAATAAAAGGGGGCCGGGCGGCGTGGATTCCCAGTGTGTCCGCATGGCTGTTTTTGCAGCGGGTAACTGCATTGTCGTGCCGTGCCCGGTGCAACCGCTTGCACATGAATGTGTGTGATCGTGCACCGGCCCAAAACACTGGCAGCGCGCATGGAGGGACGACGGCAGAGCACCCGGAGGGATGCGAGAGTAGAGCGCACGCGGCGGGACGCGAGCGGAGCGCGCCGCGGCCGCCTGAACCGCAAGCAACCACACGCTTGGAGCAGTTGAACACGCAGCAAATGGTCGCCTACAAGCCGGCCGACAGTTGCGTCGCTGCGTAGAGAGCGGCTGTGTGGTACCACCTCTGTCTAGTGTATAGTCTCCTTTATATTCCATGCCATACTTTGCCCTCAAATTTAACCAACAAAATGTTAATGCATGTTTAAAAAATTATATAATTGGAAACTATGTTCAAATACAAATCCAACTATATAATCTTTGGCAACATGCATTCGTATTTTATTAGTTAAATCATACTTATAAACCAGGATGGCGGTATAGTAGGTAATTAAATTGCAAATGTATTTTTACTAACCGTATGTGTACGTGGCCTTTCCTCCTCCTCTCGCATGTCTTGTCACCCCGCTGCCGCAGACGGCTTACAGCGCAAGCTTGCATAGCGCGCGGGGGCGTTCTATTTTCCAAACGGTGGCGCCAATGAATCGTCAGTGAGCCCGTTCCTGCGCAACCTCGCAGGTTCCCGCGCAAGCTTCCTGCCCGACTCGGTGAAATCCCCCAAAATCCCAATGCTTACCGGCTAGCTATAAAAACCCTCACGGCCGGTGAGTCCTGCGTCGCATTTTCCCCTCATCCATGTAGCTTATCTCGTCTGCTTCTCCCACATTCGCCAATGGCACCGGTCCACCATCATCGCTCAGCCACTCCGCCGTCATCAGAGGACAGCTCCAGCTGGGAGGCTATACCGCGGTGGCGGCGCAGTCCCCGGTGTAGTGTAGTGCGTGTGGCATCCCTGTTGGGTGTGCGCGTAACACCCACCACACGCTCCGCCGC
>NC_053027.1:29831779-29848277 GCF_003073215.2 Triticum urartu
GTTTTAAGGGAAAGAACTGTTGATCAAGCTGAATTGCTATTGAATAATATTTTGACTAATGAAAATAATTGGACACTTCCTGAACCAACTCCGAAGCCAACTCCAAAGAAAAGGGGTATTCTATGTCTCAGTCCTGAAGATATGCAAGAGGCAAAGAAATCTATGAAAGAAAAAGGTATTAAAGTTGAAGATGTTAAGAATTTACCACCTATTTAAGAAATACATGGTCTTGATAACCCGACATAGGTAGTAAAGGTAAATTCTCTCTATAGATTTGATAAATGTGAAATTCCATTTACTAAGTTTGCTAGCCAATGCTTGGATGAGTTTGATGACTTTATGGTTAAACAAGAAAATTTCAATGCTTATGTTGGTAGACAACTGAAACACAATGTTGATATGCTTGAACACTTGAGTGATTATATGGCTAGTGTTAAAGGTGAACTTAAACTTATTAGTAAACATGCTTCTATGGTTACCACTCAAGTAGAACAAGTACTTAAAGCTTAGAATGATTTCTCAATGAATTAAATAATAAGAAGAATGATAATGTTGTTAGAGTTATGACTAGAGGTGGTAAAATGACTCAGGAACCTTTGTATCCTCAGGGCCATCCTAAGATAATTGAGCAAGATTCTCAGAGAACTAATGTTGATGCACCTAGTCCTTCTAAGAGGAAGAAAAAGAAAAATGATAGGACTTTGCATGCTTCTAGTGAACCTGTTGTTGACACACCTGAGAATTCCAATGATATTTCTATTTCTGATGCTGAAACACAATCTGGTAATGAACATGAACCTAGTGATAATGTTAATGATGATGTTCATGTTGATGCTCAACCTAGCAATGATAATGATGTAGAGATTGAACCTGTTGTTGATCTTGATAACCCACAATCAAAGAATCAACGTTATGATAAGAGAGACTTTGTTGCTAGGAAGCACAGTAAGGAAAGAGAACCATGGGTTCAGAAACCCATGCCTTTTCCTCCTAAACCATCCAATAAAAAGGATGATGAGGATTTTGAGCGCTTTGCTGAAATGATTAGACCTATCTTTTTGCGTATGTGTTTGACTGGTATGCTTAAAATGAACCCTTATGCCAAGTATATGAAGGATATTGTTACTAATAAAAGAAAGATACCGGAAGCTGAAATTTCCACCATGCTTGCTAATTATACTTTTAAGGGTGGAATACCAAAGAAACTTGGAGATCCGGGAGTACCAACTATACCATGCTCCATTAAAAGAAACTATGTTAAAATTGCTTTATGTGATCTCGGAGCTGGTGTTAGTGTTATGCCTCTCTCTTTATATCGTAGACTTGATTTGAATAAGTTGACACCTACTGAAATGTCCTTGCAAATGGCTGATAAATCAACTGCTATACATGTCGGTATTTGTGAGGATGTGCCTGTTGTGGTTGCAACGTTACTATATTAACGGACTTTGTTATTCTTGATATTCCCGAGGACGATAGTATGTCGATCATCCTTGGTGGACCCTTTTTGAATACTGCAGGGGCTATTATTGATTGCAACAAAGGCAATGTCACTTTTCATGTTAATGGTAATGAGCATATGGTACACTTTCTGAGGAAACAACCTCAAGTCCACAGTATCAATTCTATTGGAAAAATTTCAACAATTACTATTGGAGGTTTTGAATTTCCTCTTCCTACTGTCAAGAAGAATTATGATATTCTTATTGTTGGGGATGTGCATATCCCCGTTGAGGTGACCTAGTGTTATTCGAAAATTCTTCGGTTTCATGTTATTCGAAACAAGTTTGTTAACAAGACATGATCAACCTTGTTAGTGGATTCCTTTTGATGAGCATAAGATGGATGAAGTTAGAAAGCACAACTCTCTGTACCCTCCTTTTACTTTCTGTTATTTAGTTTAAATAAAGCAAAAATAGTATTTTCTGTCTGTTTTCTGAATTATCCTTGCAATAAAAAATACCCCGAAAATAAAATTTCTCCAAATGCCCTAGAAATTAAATGTGGTTTTTTCTAGAATATTTGAGAATATCTGGCACTGAGAACACAACAGGGGGAGCAGCCACGTGCCCACGGGGGTGGAGGGCGCGCCCACCCCCCTGCCTCGTGGACCCCACGTGGGTCCCCTCCACTTATTCCAGCCACCACACACTCCTTCTTCCTCCCAAAAAATCACTAGCCAGCTCAAACCCGAGTTCTTGCTTATCTTGTTGCCATTTTCGATCTCCTTGCTCAAAGCTCCATTCACAAAACTGCTTTGGGGGATTGTTCTTTGGTATGTGACTCCTCCAATGGTCCAATCAGTTTTTGTTCTAGTGCTTTATTTATTGCGAATTTTTGCTACTTAGGTGACCCTGTTCTTGAGCTTGCATGTCAAATTTATGTGCTCAAAAGTAGTTTTAATGCATGATATAGCCTCTAGGCACTTGTAGGAGTAGTTGCTATCAATTTTGTTGAGTTTGGTTCATTTTTATTTTGAGTCACTAAAAATTTCAGAAATTTTTCAGAGGAAGAAATATGTTTAGGAAAATGTACCAAGGTGGTTCCTCAAGGAAACAAGGACCCATGCCCGCAATACGCGAGTCGGACAATGAACTACCGAGGGAGGCTCAAGTGTGGCCTTGTGAATGGCTGTCAGAGGACTTCATGGTTCGAGCAGGCATCAAGGAGGAATTTGACGCATATGTGCGTAATGCTGATCTTGAGAGCTTCCAGGTAGATAAGTGCCGTCGGTACTACTGCCTCACTGATTCCTTTGTGAGAAGGTTTGAATTTACATCATCACGCAATTCTCAAACTGTCCTATTTGATCTTTATGATAAACCTTATACCATGGACTTAGAAGATTTTAATACTGCTTGTAAACTCCCACAGTGGGGTAATCTTAGTGAACCTCGTAAATCTGAATATAAGGATTTTCTTGCTAGTATCACTGTGGGGGAATCTAGGGAAATCAGCAAGCTACCATAGGGAGCATTCATTTTCCTGCTATCAATTATTTTGCTCTCTTTATAGGTAGATGCATAAATGGTAAGGATGAGGCATGTCACATGTGTGTTCCCGACCTAAGTGTTCTCAAGAGTGCTGTATTACACAATATAACTTGGGGGCCATTGTTGCACGTAGGTCGCATAATAATAGAATTAATGGAGATTTCTTTGGTGGAATTTATGCAACCCGTTTAGCTGATTTTCTTGAGATACCCATTCGTGGATATGATATTGAGTTGCCTCCTCCTTATTTAGATTATGATGCTATGGTTCGTCATCAGTTCGTTGAGAGGAACAATCAGTCCCTCCAGTACCGACTAATCTTTGACAAACGACGCACCTATCACGTCGCTCTCCATGCTCCTACTTTCTTTGAATTTCAGGCAAAAGGGAGATATGTTATAACCAGGGAGGAGGCGGACGAGTACGAGAGGAGGGCGGAGGCAGCTCGCCTCCAAGCTGCAGCTCATCAGGCAATTGCCGCTGCATCTCAGTACGACCCCAACTACAGTTTGGATCCATGGGCATAGACCAACTTAGGCCAGAAGCCTAAGCTTGGGGGAGTACGTATTCCTCACCGACATTACATTCATGTTCACACACTCATTCCAATTGTCGGTGCTCATACTTTTTCATTGTATCATCCATGCTAGTTTATTTTATTTTCAAGCTTTCTTCTTGTGTGTTTGAAAAACCTTAAGAAAAACCAAAAAAATTAGTTGTAGTTTTTAGCTAGTTTACTTTCCATGCATGTAGTAGTAGTAATTAAAAAGAAAACACAAAAAGATTTCTCATTCTTCTTTTGCTTTTTGGGAGCTTTCCCGTGTAAATAGTTTTGTTTCTTTTCTTTCCTTTGGGGGCCGAGAGGAGAAGACCATAATGAAAATGTTGAGTGGCTCTCATATGCATTATTGTTGATCTAACAAAGAGCCCACATTACCTTGTCTTCTCCCATGAATTGAATGCTTGCAGATTCCAGCTTAGTCCAATGCACGTGCACTATTATTATTATTCACACTATTCAGTCGTGCAAGTGAAAGGCAATAATGACGATATATGATGAACTGATTGAGATGATAAAAGCTGGTATGAACTCGACCTCTCTTGTTTTTGTAAATATGATTAGTCCATTGTGTTGGAAATATGCCCTAGAGGCAATAATAAATTGATTATTATTATATTTCCTTGTTCATGATAATCGTTTATTATCCATGCTAGAATTGTATTGATAGGAAACTCAGATACATGTGTGGATACATAGACAACACCATGTCCCTAGTAAGCCTCTAGTTGACTAGCTCGTTGATCAATAGATGGTTACGGTTTCCTGACCATGGACATTGGATGTCGTTGATAACGGGATCACATCATTAGGAGAATGATGTGATGGACAAGACCCAATCCTAAGCCTAGCACAAGATCGTGTAGTTCATTTGCTAAAGCTTTTCTAATGTCAAGTATCATTTCCTTAGACCATGAGATTGTGCAACTCCCGGATACCGTAGGAGTGCTTTGGGTGTGCCAAACGTCACAACGTAACTGGGTGGCTATAAAGGTACACTACAGGTATCTCCGAAAGTGTCTGTTGGGTTGGCACGAATCGAGACTGGGATTTGTCACTCCGTGTAAACGGAGAGGTATCTCTGGGCCCACTCGGTAGGACATCATCATAATGTGCACAATGTGACCAAGGAGTTGATCACGGATGATGTGTTACGGAACGAGTAAAGAGACTTGCCGGTAACGAGATTGAACAAGGTATCGGGATACCGACGATCGAATCTCGGGCAAGTACAATACCGCTGGACAAAGGGAATTGATACGGGATTGATTGAATCCTCGACATCGTGGTTCATCCGATGAGATCATCGTGGAACATGTGGGAGCCAACATGGGTATCCAGATCCCGCTGTTGGTTATTGGCCGGAGAGTTGTCTCGGTCATGTCTGCATGGTTCCCGAACCCGTAGGGTCTACACACTTAAGGTTCGGTGACGCTAGAGTTGTTATGGGAAATAGTATGTGGTTACCGAAGGTTGTTCGGAGTCCCGGATGAGATCCCGGACATGACGAGGAGCTCCGGAATGGTCCGGAGGTGAAGATCGGTATATTGGACGAAGGGTATTGGAGTCCGGAATTGTTCCGGGGGTACCAGGTGATGACCAGCGTGTCCGAAAGGGGTTTCGGAGGCCCCGACAAGCGTTGGGGGGCCTTATGGGCCAAGGGGAGAGGGCACATCAGCCCACTAAGGGGCTGAGCGCCCCTCCCACCCCATCTCACGTAACCAGGAGAGGTGGGGGCGCCACCCCTAGGGCAGCCGCCCCTCCCGGCTTGGGGGGCAAGTTTCCTAGGGGGTGGGGGCGCCCAAACCCATCTAGGGTTTCCCCTGTGGCCGCCGCCCCTCCCCTAGGGAACCCTAGGGCGCCTCCCCCTCCTCCCTTCCCCCTATATATAGTGAGGGAGAGAGAGGGCAGCCGCACCCTTCCCCTGGCGCAGCCCTCTTCCTCCTCCAACACCTCATCCTCCTCCGTAGTGCTTGGCGAAGCCCTGCCGGAGAACCACGAGCTCCATCACCACCACGCCGTCGTGCTGTCGGAGTTTTCCCTCAACTTCTCCTCTCACCTTGCTGGATCAAGAAGGAGGAGACGTCTCCCAACCGTACGTGTGTTGAACGCGGAGGTGCCGTCCGTTCGGCGCAGGATCATCGGTGATTTGGATCACGACGAGTACGACTCCATCAACCCCGTTCACTTGAACGCTTCCGCTTAGCGATCTACAAGGGTATGTAGATGCACTCTCCTTCCCCTCGTTGCTAGATTACTCCATAGATTGATCTTGGTGATGCGTAGAAAATTTTGAATTTCTGCTACGGATCCCCAACAGTGTATCAGAGCTAGGTCTATGCGTAGTTTCTATGCACGAGTAGAACACAAAGCAGTTGTGGGCGTCGATATTTTCAATTTACTTGCCGTTACTAGTCTTATCTTGATTCGGCGGCATCGTGGGATGAAGCGGCCTGGACCGACCTTACACGTACTCTTACGTGAGACTGGTTCCACCGACTGACATGCACTAGTTGCATAAGGTGGCTAGCGGGTGTCTGTCTCTCCCACTTTAGTCGGATCGGATTCGATGAAAAGGGTCCTTATGAAGGGTAAATAGAAATTGGCATATCACGTGTGGTTTTCGCGTAGGTAAGAAACGTTCTTTCTAGAAACCTATAGTAGCCACGTAAAAACTTGCAACAACAGTTAGAGGACGTCTAACTTGTTTTTGCAGCATATGCCGTGTGATGTGATATGGCCAAAAGGACATGATGAATGATATATGTGATGTATGAGATTGATCATGTTCTTGTAATAGGAATCTTGACATGCATGTCGATGAGTATGACAACCGGCAGGAGCCATAGGAGTTGTCTTAATTTATTTATGACCTGCGTGTCAACATAAACGTCATGTAATTACTTTACTTTATTGCTAAAGCGTTAGCCATAGTAGTAGAAGTAATAGATGACGAGACAACTTCAAGAAGACACGATGATGGAGATCATGGTGTCATGCCGGTGACGATGATGATCATGGAGCCCCGAAGATGGAGATCAAAAGGAGCAAAATGATATTGGCCATATCATGTCACTATTTGATTGCATGTGATGTTTATCATGTTTTACATCTTATTTGCTTAGAACGACGGTAGCTAAAATAAGATGATCCCTTGCAATAATTTCAAGAAAAGTGTTCCCCCTAACTGTGCACCATTGCGAAGGTTCGTTGTTTCGAAGCACCACATGATGATCGGGTGTGATAGATTCTAACGTTCGAATACAACGGGTGTAAGCCAGATTTACACACGCAATACACTTAGGTTGACTTGATGAGCCTAGCATGTACAGACATGGCCTCGAAACACGGAAGACCGAAAGATCGAACATGAGTCGTATAGAAGATACGATCAACATGAGATGTTCACCGTTGATACTAGTCCGTCTCACGTGATGATCGGACACGGCCTAGTCGATTCGGATCATGTTTCACTTAGATGACTAGAGGGATGTCTATCTGAGTGGGAGTTCATTAAATAATTTGATTAGATGAACTCAATTATCATGAACATAGTCTAAATTGTCTTCGCAAATATGTTGTAGATAAATAGCTCACGTTGTAGCTCCCTGTTTCAATACGTTCCTAGAGAAAGATTAAGTTGAAAGATATTGTAAGCAATGATGCGGACTAGGTCCGTAGTCCGAGGAGTGTCCTCACTGCTACACAGAAGGCTTACGTCTTTGATGCACCACTCGATGTGCAAACCCCTAGAACGTCGTCTGTGGATGTGGTGAACACCTGACAGACACATCCTGATGATTACATGATAGTTTAGTGCACCATACTTTACGGCTTAGAATCGGGATTCCAATGACGTTTTGAACGCCATAGAACATATGAGATGTTCCAAGAGCTGAAATTGGGATTTCAGGCTCATGCCCGTGTTGAGAGGTGTGAGACCTCTGACAAGTTCTTTTGCCAACAAGATGGAGGAGAATAGCTCAGCTAGTGAGCATGTGCTCAGAATGTCTGGGTGCTACAATCACTTAAATCAAGTGGGAGTTAAACTTCCAGATAAGATAGTGATGATAGAGTTCTCTAGCCACTATCACTAAGCTACTAGATCTTCGTGATGAACTATGACATGCAAGGGATGGAGTTGATCCCGGAGCTGTTCGCGGTGCTTAAGACCGCAAAAGGTAGAAATCAAGAAGGAGCATCAAGTGTTGATGGTTTAACAAGACCACTGGTTTCAAGAAGGGCAAGGGCTAGAAGGGAAACTTCATGGATGGCAAACCAGTTGCCGCTCCAGTGAAGGAACCCAAGGTTGAACCCAAACCCGAGACTAAGTGCTTCTATTGTAAGGGGAACGGTCACTGGTAGCGGAATTACCCCAAATGCATGGTAGATAAGAAGGCTGGCAACTTCAACAAAGTATATACGTGTTATTAATGTGTACCTCACTAGTACTCCTGGTAGCACCTGGGTATTGGATACCGGTTCAGTTGCTATTATTGGTGACTTGAAGCAAAAGCTACGGACTAAACGGAGACTGGCTAAGGGCGAGGTGACGATGTGTGTTGGAAGTGTTTCCAAAGTTGATGAGATCACCATCGCACGCTCCATCTGCCTTCGGGATTAGTATTGAACCTAGATACATGTTATCAGGTGTCTACGTTGAGCATGAATATGATTAGATCATGTTCATTGCAATACGGTCATTCATTTAAGTTAGAGAATAATGGTTATTCTGTTTACATGAATGATACCTTTCATGGTCATGCACCCTATGTGAATGGTTCATTGAATCTCGGTCGTGGTAATACACATGTTCACGCCAAAAGATGTAGAGTTAATAATGATAGTACCACTTTCTTGTGGCACTGCCGCTTAGGTCATATTGGCGTAAGATGCATGAAGAAACTCCATGTCGATGGATGTTTGGAGTCACTTGATTTTGAATCACTTGACACATGCGAGCCATGCCTCATGGGCAGGATGACTAAGACCCCGTTTTCAGGTACAATGAAACGGGCAAGTGACTTGTTGGAAATCATGCATGCTGATGTGTGTGATCCAATGAGAATTGAAGCGTGCGGTGGATATCGCTATTTTCTCATCTTCACTGACGATTTGGGTAGATATAGGTATATCTACTTAATGAAGCACAAGTCTGAAACGTTTGAAAAGTTCAAGCGATTTCAGAGTGAAGTTAAGAATCATCATAACAATAAGATCATGTTCCTACGATCTGATCAAAAGGGGATTTTCTGAGTTATGAGTTTGGCAATCACTTAAGACATTGTGGAATTGTTTCACAGTTGAAGCCACCTGGAACACCACAAGGTAATGGTGTGTCCGGACGTCGTAATCGAACTATGAGATATGGTGCGATCTATGATGTCTCTTACCAATCTACCGTTTTCATTTTGAGGTTATGCGTTAGAGACAGCTGCATTCACTTTAGATAGGACACCATCTAAGTCCGTTGAGACGATGTCGTATGAACATTGGTTTGGCAAGAAACCAAAGTTGTCGTTTCTTAATGTTTGGGGCTGCGATGCTTAAGGCTTCAGCCGGAGAAGCTCGAACCCAAAGCGGACAAACACATCTTCATAGGATACCCAAAGGTGACAGTTGGGTATACCTTCTATCTCAGATCCGAGGGCAAATTGTTTGTCGCTAAGAACGGGTCCTTTCTCGAGAAGGAGTTTCTCTCGAAAGAATTGAGTGGGAGGAAGATAGAACTTGATGAGGTTGTCGAACCTTTATTTCAACCAGAGAGTGATGCAACACAGAAAGATGTTTTCTGTGGAGCCTACGTCTGTTGAATAGGAAGTTAATGATAGTGATCATGAAGCTTCGGATCAAGTTGCTATCGAACCTCGTAGGTCGACAAGGATATGTACTACTCCTGAGTGGTACGGTAATCCTGTCTTAGATATCATGTTGTTAGACAACAATGAACCTACGAGCTATGGAGAAGCGATGGTGGGCCCGTATTCCGACAAATGGTTAGAAGCCATGAAATCCGAGATAGGATCCATGTATCAGAACAAAGTATGGACTTTGGTGGACTTGCCCGATGATCGGCAAGCCATTGAGATAAATGGATCTTTAAGAAGAAGACGGACGTGGGCGGTAATGTTACCGTCTATGAAGCTCGACTTGTGGGAAAGAGTCTTTTCACAAGTTCAAGGAGTTGACTACGATGAGAATTTCTCACCCGTAGCGATGCTAAGTCCGTCGGAATCATGTTAGCATTAGCTGTATTTTTCGATTATGAAATCTTACAGATGGATGTCAAAACAAGTTTTCTTACCAAGTTTTCGTAAGAAAAGTTGTATGTGATACAATAAAAGGTTTTGTCGATCCTAAGGATGCTAAAAGGTATGCTGGCTCCAGCAATCCTTCTATGGACTAGAGCAAGCATCTCGGAATCGGAATATATGTTTTGATGGAGTGATCAAAGCTTTTAGGTTTATACAATGTTTGCTAGAAACTTGTATTTACAAGAAAGTGAGTGGGAGCACTACAACATTTCTGATAAGTATATGTGGATGACATATTGTTGATCTGAAATAATGTAGAATTTCTGGAAAGCATAAACGGTTGTTTGAAGAGTGTTTTTCAAAGGAAGACCTGGATAAAGCTGCTTACATATTGGGCATCAAGATCTATAGAGATAGATCAAGACGCCTGATGATACTTTCAAAGAACGCACACCTTGACATGTTTTTGAAGGAGTTCAAAATAGATCAGTCAAAGAAGGGGTTCTTGCCTGAGTTGTAAGGTGTGAAGTTGAGTAAGACTCAAAGCTTGACCACGGCAGAAGAAAGAGGAAGGACGAAGGTCGTCCCCTATGCTTTTGTCATAGGCTCTATACGGTATGCCATGCTGAGATACACGTACCACCGCACCTGATGTGTGCCTTGCCACATGTCTGGCAAGAGGGTACAAAGGTGATCTAGGAGTGATCACCAGATAGCGGTCAAAATTATCCTTAGAGGAATAAGGAAATGTTTCTCGGTTATGGAGGTGATAAAGAGTTCGACGTAAAGAGTTACGTCGATGCAAGCTTAACACCTATCGGATAGCTCTGAGTAGAGATACCGGATACGTATAATGGAGCAACAATTTGGAATAGCTCCAAGTGGAACGTGGTAGCAGCATCTATGATATGACATAAAGTTTTGCGAAATACATAGGGATCTGAATATGGCAAGACCCGTTGACTACAACCTCTCTCACAAGCATAACATGATCAAACCCAGAACTCTTTGAGTGTTTATCACATAGTGATGTGAACTAGATCATTGAGTCTAGTAGACTCTTGGATGTTGGTCACATGGCGATGTGACCTGTGAGTGTTAATCACATGGCGATGTGAACTAGATTATTGACTCTAGTGCAAGTGGGAGACTGTTGAAAATATGCCCTAGAGGCAATAATAAATGTTATTATTATATTTTCCTTGTTCATGATAATCGTTTATTATCCATGCTAGAATTGTATTAATAGGAAACTCAGATACATGTGTGGATACATAGACAACACCATGTCCCTAGTAAGCCTCTAGTTGACTAGCTCGTTGATCAATAGATGGTTACGGTTTCCTGACCATGGACATTGGATGTCATTGATAACGGGATCACATCATTAGGAGAATGATGTGATGGACAAGACCCAATCCTAAGCCTAGCACAAGATCGTGTAGTTCGTATGCTAAAGCTTTTCTAATGTCAAGTATCATTTCCTTAGACCATGAGATTGTGCAACTCCCGGATACCGTAGGAGTGCTTTGGGTGTGCCAAACGTCACAACGTAACTGGGTGGCTATAAAGGTACACTACAGGTATCTCCGAAAGTGTCTGTTGGGTTGGCACGAATCGAGACTGGGATTTGTCACTCCGTGTAAACGGAGAGGTATCTCTGGGCCCACTCGGTAGGACATCATCATAATGTGCACAATGTGATCAAGGAGCTTGATCACGGGATGATGTGTTACGGAACGAGTAAAGAGACTTGCCGGTAACGAGATTGAACAAGGTATCGGGATACCGACGATCGAATCTCGGGCAAGTACAATACCGCTACAAAGGGAATTGTATACGGGATTGATTGAATCCTCGACATCGTGGTTCATCCGATGAGATCATCGTGGAACATGTGGGAGCCAACATGGGTATCCAGATCCCGCTGTTGGTTATTGGCCGGAGAGTGTCTCGGTCATGTCTGCATGGTTCCCGAACCCGATAGAGTCTACACACTTAAGGTTCGGTGACGCTAGAGTTGTATATGGGAAATATTGTATGTGGTTACCGAATGTTTGTTCGGAGTCCCGGATGAGATCCCGTACATGACGAGGAGCTCCGGAATGGTCCAGAGGTGAAGATCGGTATATTGTACGAAGGGTATTGGAGTCCGGAATTATTCCGGGGGTACCAGGTGATGACCAGCGTGTCCGAAAGGGGTTTCGGAGGCCCCGGCAAGCATTGGGGGGCCTTATGGGCCAAGGGGAGAGGGAACATCAGCCCACTAAGGGGCTGAGCGCCCCTCCCACCCCATCTCACGTAACCAGGAGAGGTGGGGGCGCCACCCCTAGGGCAGCCGCCCCTCCCGGCTTGGGGGGCAAGTTTCCTAAGGGGTGGGGGTGCCCAAACCCATCTAGGGTTTCCCCTGTGGCCGCCGCCCCTCCCCTAGGGATCCCTAGGGCACCTCCCCCTCCTCCCTTCCCCCTATATATAGTGAGGGAGAGAGAGGGCAGCCGCACCCTTCCCCTGGCGCAGCCCTCTTCCTCCTCCAACACCTCATCCTCCTCCGTAGTGCTTGGCGAAGCCCTGCCGGAGAACCACGAGCTCCATCACCACCACACCGTCGTGTTGTCGGAGTTTTTCCTCAACTTCTCCTCTCACCTTGCTGGATCAAGAAGGAGGAGACGTCTCCCAACCGTACGTGTGTTGAACGCGGAGGTGCCGTCCGTTCGGCGCTAGGATCATCGGTGATTTGGATCACGACTAGTACGACTCCATCAACCACGTTCACTTGAACGCTTCCGCTTAGCGATCTACAAGGGTATGTAGATGCACTCTCCTTCCCCTCGTTGCTAGATTACTCCATAGATTGATCTTGGTGATGCGTAGAAAATTTTGAATTTCTTCTACGATCCCCAACAATTTATCATCCATTTGCAAAGATATTTCAGTAGGTGTTAACTTATTCAAATCAAGTCTACGATATAAAGAGAGAGGCATAACACTAACATCGGCTCCAAGATCACATAAAGCAGTTTTAACATAGTTTCTTTTAATGGAGCATGGTATAGTGGGTACTCCTAGATCTCCTAGTTTCTTAGGTATTCCACCTTTAAAAGTATAATTAGCAAGCATGGTGGAAATTTCAGCTTCCGGTATCTTTCTTTTATTAGTAACAATATCTTTCATACACTTGGCATAAGGATTCATTTTAAGCATATCAGTTAATCGCATATGCAAAAAGATAGGTCTAATCATTTCAGCAATGCGCTCAAAATCCTCATCATCCTTTTTCTTGGATGGTTTGGGTGGAAAAGGCATGGGTTTCTGAACCCATGGCCCTCTTTCTTTACCATGTTTCCTAGCAACAAAGTCTTTCTTATCATAATGTTGATTCTTTGATTGTAGGTTATCAAGATCAACAGCAGGTTCAATTTCTATATCATTATCATTACTAGGCTGAGCATCATCATGAACATTACCATTAACATTATCACTAGTTTCAGGTTCATTACCAGATTGTGTTTTAGCATCAGAAATAGAAATATCATTAGGATTCTCAGGTGTATCAATAACAGTTTCACTAGAAGCATGCAAAGTCCTATCATTTTTCTTTTTCTTCCTTTTAGAAGGACTACGTGCATCTATATTATTTCTCTGAGAATCTTGCTCAATTCTCTTAGGATGGCCTTCATGATACAAAGGTTCCTGAGTCATTTTACCACCTCTAGTCATAACTCTAACATCATTATCATTATTCTTACTATTCAATACATTGAGCAAGTCATTTTGAGCTTTAAGTACTTGTTCTACTTGAGTGGTAACCATAGAAGCATGTTTGCTAATAAGTTTAAGTTCACCTTTGACATTATCCATATAATCACCCAAGTGTTCAAGCATATTTGAATTGTATTTCAAATGTCTACCAAAATAAGCATTAAAATCTTCTTGCTTAACCATAAATTTATCAAACTCATCTAAGCATGGGCTAGCAAACTTAGTAAATGGGATTTCAGCTTTATCATATCTATAGAGAGAATTTACCTTTACTACCTGTGTCGGGTTATCAAGACCATGAGTTTCTTCAATAGGTAATGGATTAAGATCATATGTTTCTTCAACAGGCGGTAAATTAAGACCGTGTATTTCTTCAATAGGAGGTAAATTCTTTAACATCTTCAGCTTTAATACCTTTTTCGTTCATAGATTTCTTTGCCTCTTGCATATCTTCAGGACTGAGAAATAGAATACCCCTCTTCTTCGGAGTTGGTTTAGGAATAGGCTCAAGAGCTGGCTCAGGAAGTGTCCAATTATTTTCATTTGTCAACATATTATTCAATAGAATTTCAGCTTCATCCGGTGTTCTTTCCCTGAAAATAGAACCATCACAACTATCCAGGTAATCTCTGGAAGCATCGGTTAGTCCATTATAAAAGATATCAAGTATTTCATTTTTCTTAAGAGGATGATCAGGCAAAGCATTAAGTAACTTGAGAAGCCTCCCCCAAGCTTGTGGGAGACTCTCTTCTTCAATTTGCACAAAATTATATATATCCCTTAAGGCAACTTGTCGCTTATGAGCAGGGAAATATTTAGCAGAGAAGTAATAAATCATATCCTGGGGACTACGCGCACAACCAGGATCAAGAGAATTAAACCATATCTTAGCATCACCCTTTAATGAGAACGGAAATATTTTAAGGATATAAAAGCGAGTTCTCTCATCATTAGTGAACAGGGTGTCTATATCATTTAATTTAGTAAGATGTGCCACAACAGTTTTAGATTCATAGCCATGAAAAGGATCAGATTCAACCAAAGTAATTATATCAGGATCAACAAAGGATTCATAATCCTTATCAATAACACAGATAGGTGAAGCAGTGAAAGCAGGGTCAGGTTTCATTCTAGCATTAAGAGATTGCTGCTTCCATTTAGCTAATAACCTCTTGAGCTCGAATCTATCTTTACAAGCAAAAATAGCTAGAGTAGCTTCTTTTTCAAAAACATAACCCTCAGGAATAACAGTTGATTCATATTTATTAGGGGAAGAGTCATCATCATCACTTTCATCAATATTATCGGTTTCAATAATTTCATTCTCTCTAACCCTAGCAAGTTGTTCATCAAGAAATTCACCAAGTGGCACAGTAGTATCAAGCATAGAAGTAGTTTCATCATAAGTATCATGCATAGCAGAAGTGGCATCATCAATAACATGCGACATATCAGAACGAATAGCAGAAGCAGGTTTAGGTGTCGCAAGCTTACTCAAAACAGAAGGTGAATCAAGTGCAGAGCTAGATGGCAGTTCCTTACCTCCCCTCGTAGTTGAGGGATAAATCTTGGTTTTTGGATCTCTCAAGTTCTTCATAATGATAAGCAGATATAAATCCCAAGTGACTCAAAGAATAGAGCTATGCTCCCCGGCAACGGCGCCAGAAAATAGTCTTGATAACCCACAAGTATAGGGGATCGCAACAGTTTTCGAGGGTAGAGTATTCAACCCAATTTATTAATTCAACACAAGGGGAGCCAAAGAATATTCTCAAGTATTAGCAGCTGAGTTGTCAATTCAACCACACCTGCAAACTTAATATCTGCAGCAAAGTGTTTAGTAGCAAAGTAATATGATAGTAGTGGTAACGGTAGCAAAAGGTAACGATAGCAAAAGTAATGTTTTTGGTATTTTGTAGTGATGAAAGCAATAGCAACGGAAAAGTAAATAAGCGAAGAACAATATATGGAAAGCTCGTAGGCAATGGATTAGTGATAGAGAATTATGCCGGATGCGGGTCATCATGTAACAGTCATAAACTAGGGTGACACAGAACTAGCTCCAATTCATCAATGTAATGTAGGCATGTATTCCAAATATAGTCATACATGCTTATGGAAAAGAACTTGCATAACATCTTTTGTCCTACCCTCCCGTGGCAGCGGGGTCCTAGCGGAAACTAATGGATATTAAGGCCTCCTTTTAATAGAGTACCGTACCAAAGCATTAACACATAGTGAATACATGAACTCCTCAAACTACGGTCATCACTGGTAAGTATCCCGATTATTGTCACTTCGAGGTTAACAGATCATAACACATAATAGGTGACTATAGACTTGCAAGATAGGATCAAGAACTCTCATATATTGATGAAAACATAATAGGTTCAGATCTGAAATCATGGCACCCGGGCCCTAGTGACAAGCATTAATCATAGCAAAGTCATAGCAACATCAATCTCACAACATAGTTGATACTAGGGATCAGACCCTAACAAAACTAAATCGATTACATGATAAATCTCATCCAACCCATCACCGTCCAGCAAGCCTACGATGGAATTACTCATGCACAGCGGTGAGCATCATGAAATTGGTGATGGAGGAAGGTTGATGATGACGATGGCGACAAATTCCCCTCTCCGGAGCCCCGAATGGACTCCAGATCATCCCTCCCGAGAGGTTTTAGGGCTTGGCGGCGGCTCCATATCATAAAATGTGATGAATCCTTTTCCCTTATTTTTTCTCCCTGAAAGCAAATATATAGAGTTGGGGTTGAGGTCGAAGGAGCTCTAGGGGGCCCACGAGGTAGAGGGACGCGCCCTAGGGGGGCAGGCGCACCCCCACCCTCATGGCTAGGATGTGGGCCCCCTGGTCTTCATCTTTTGCAAGGATTTTTTATTATTTCCAAATAGACGGGTTCCGGAAGC
>NC_053027.1:29849277-29870743 GCF_003073215.2 Triticum urartu
ACCAGTCGACCGCAAGAGAAGAGTATCATCTTAAAGAAGAGCAGAAGAGCAAGCAGATTGAAGATATTACAAGTCTTTAATACAATGTCGGTTGGCCACCCATGATGAACCAGAGCGCACAGAGAAATACTATTCTTTCCGGTCTCTCCATATGTGGCTCACATGCATTTCGAAACTAAAGTAGGAACATTTAGCTAACCAATTAAACATCTCTCAGTTTTACTAATATCAGCAATAATATCAGATATGAATTTGTACAACTAAGCTTGTTTAGCTCGATGGGTGGAGCAGTGCTATTACGACACGAACCACGTAGGCTGATTGTGGTCATCATAAAATGGGGAAAACATAAGCATGATGAGTACAGTGTTGACCGTGGCAGTGGGATGGCAGATCTGAAGCTGCAAACCCGCAAAGGGTAGTTAGCAACCGATGTTTGCTTTGAAATAACAACTAAGATTTGGTATGGACAAGAAAGTACGGTCAACAAGTGACAAAGAAATGCAATTATGCTGTCTCTCTATATGTCGCGACATGCATTTGGAAACTCAAGTGGGACCTTTAGCTAACCAATTAAATGTGTCGGTTAACTAATATCAGTATCATATCACAATCATATTTGAACAACTAAGCTTTCGAATTCTGAGTGTTGTGTTGTTTAGCTTGAAGGGTGGAGTAATGCTAGTACGACAGAAAGCACCTACGCAGATCATAGTAGAGTAGATAAAAGGGGAAAACCCTAAGCATCAAGAGAAAAATCAGGAAAGTGGAACTAGCTGGACCAGTGGGTGGCGCACATGCTTTTCGAAACGAATATAGGAACATTAGGTGACCAATTAAACGTTCTCTGTTTTAGTGATATGAGCATCATATCAGATTCGTATTTCAACACGTAAGCTTTGGGTTGAGGTCTTGAGGAGCAGTGCTAGCAAGACGAAGCACCTACGATGATGGTAGTGAATAAAGGGGGAACCATAAGCTTTACGAGTATAGTGCCGTGCCATGGCGGATCTGAAGGTGGCAAACCGGGACAAAAGCTACCTTCGCAAACCAATGTTTGCTTTCAACTAGCCACTACGATTTGGTACGGACAAGAAAAGTACAGTAAACAAATTACGATCTATTTTCCAGGGTGAGATCACATACTAAGCACATATGGAAGAGTTACCACTCTCTTGCGATCGCCTGTGTAGGCCTAATGCTGAATACGTTGAGGGTGCTGCGGGGTGCGATGGCTGTCGGCGCGGGGAGAGACTTTAGATGGCAAGACGGCCGGGTCGGGGGATATATCCTGTTGCGTGGACGAGGCGGTCGAGGAGCGCAACGGCAAGGTGGACGACGGCGCCCGATGAGCGAGAGGAGGCGATGAAAGGATCCTGGTCAGCACCATGGATGAGAGACGCCCATCTCTTGCAGTGGACGAAGGGGTAGGGGTAGCGGCTCCGGCAAGGTGGAGGATGGGGTGGCGGACGGAGGAGGCTGGCCGCAGTGCGGAGGTTGTCGTGCGCCGCCGGTGTATGAATGGGGAAAATGGAGGGGAGGGGGATCTCAAACTTTGGGACGCGCTTCTCTGAATTGACTTTCCCCCGTTTAAAATTTCGGACATCGCGTCGGTTGGGGATAGGACGGTAATCTCGCATCTCCCAAATATTTCGCGGTAACTATTTCGGGCGAGGAGAGGGTGTTTTGCCGCCCACGGTTGGTGCCCATGGTGTATGAACGGGGCTGACAGGTAGGGTTGTGTCACGTCTGATGGAAGTTACACATCTGCCCCTATTTAAAATATAAGCCTACATCGATTTCGGACGAGGAGAGTTTGTTTTGCCGCCCACCGTGTATGAATGGGGAAATGGAGGAAGAGACACATGTCTTTCGGACGAGCTTGAATCAAATGTGTTTTGCCGCCCACGTTTGGCGCCCACCGTGTCTGAATGGGCTCAGAGGCCGTCGTGTCACGTCTGATTGAAGTTACTAGTCTACCCCTATCGACAGCAGTGTAAATCCGGTCGATAAGGATGTCAAGTGTCAGGGGTAGACAGTAATTTCCATCTCGCAAACACTTGCTTCGGGCAGCCCACAAATTATAGTGGGTGTTTAGCCGCTTCGTTCAAAACTTGGGAGAATTAGCATTCACGTTTGCCCTGGGACCTGGCAAACTAAATTCAAATCCAATTTGTATTCGATTACGAATATCCACAGATAATTATACATTTTGTTATTTATTTCTTCAAAACCACAACAAAGATTTATTCCACCTTTATATATGATTATGATTTAGAAATGCCCGTGATCTTCGAATTCAGTAGGTTGGATACACTCTGAGTCAAACAGTTATTTCATCCAATACAATATGCTCACACGAAAAACAGTTCACCTTATGTCAATCATACAAGTACTGAGGATTACCTCGCCTAAAAAATTCGGATCATTACAACACATGGACAACATAGGGGGTCTTGCAACATAATCCATTCAGAGACATGACACAACATGCAAGTACAATAATCTAATGACAATTTCAACTGGTATCTAAAGAAGAACCGGGATTACCTTGGGCTTCAGATAGCAGAAACAGCAGGACCTCCTCCGTCTTCAAATGCAACATTCTTACTTCCTCCAATTCTTGGGTTGCTTGCATAATGCGTGCCGCTAATTCCGTAATTTCCAGCCTCAAGATAAAGATTACCTCATTCATGGCAGCCACACCATCTCTTTCTGCCTCTAGTAGAGCCTCAAGCACTATAATATCTGTGCTCAGACTGCTCTCCGGGTGTTGCCTCTGAACTGCTACCATCTGGTAACATGGATGGCGCACTGCTTCCACAAATAGATTCTGGGGTTGTACATTGTGTCCTAGTGTGAACGGCATCCTGAAAGGTTTCCGCTGGACATCAGTAAGAGATAGTTATCGTATGATCCAGGCAGTAAGCTTACATGGTAAACGACGGACGAATTATTGCCGAGCATGGCAACTATATTTAAATGGTTCGAAGCAGCATCAGCCGAAAAGAAATTAAAATGGTAAGATGAAACTAGGGATGTAAGTGGCAAATAAACGACATCCGCCAGTCCCATCTAGTTAGTTTTTGCTACCTCCCTAGTTCATTTTCCTCAAAAAACAAAAACTCTTTTGAACTATCATACCACTAGTGGACTTTAATCGGGATTAAACCAGACCCAGTTGACATCCCTAGTTGAAAGGGAGTGTACAACCGCTATATTTAAGTTGCCAAGGCATCTAAGCAGTTGAAATAATCTGAGAAAGCACTTAACAGTGTGGCCTCATATAAACTACGAAGACAGTCTTGTGATGAAGTTGAGAGGAAAAGTTAAGGACTCAAATGAAATAGGCATGCATTTCTTTACGATAGTACAGCAGGCACTGCTGACATATTGGCCAACTCAGGTATAGCGTAACAACAAATAAGCATTCGAATCAAGCAATACAGCAAAGCAGACAACTGAACTATTTGTAATTCGGTAGGATTACACGTTGAGGGCACAAGCCAAGAAAGCAGCCCACTCGCATTACATTTCACATGTACTAAAACACACTGGCTTACCATATGTTGCTGTGAAGCCTAGCTGCTGTTGCAATGTTCTTTGAAGATATCGTCAGCATCCCGTGGTTGCAAATCTAGTTGTTGTAGTTTATTCTGCACCATCTATTTAGGTAAAATTAATTTTAATCGCATGCACTGGTCCGAATTGATCATCAATGGTTCATCTAAACTAATGAAAGAAGGGTGTGTGCATACACGACAATATATCTGCTTCCCTCTATTTTTATGCTTGTTCGAGGTGCCAGCCCCAAAAGAACAAATATTTTGCTTGATGGGGTTGGCAGCTCCATAATTAATAGAAGCATCAAATTAGTCATGCAACTTGGGAAGATCAAGAACACACAAACAAGTAATGAACAGAGGCTCGGAGCAGTGATGTAATAGCTAGCATCAGAAAATGTAGGGTAAAACGAACAAAAAGCAGCGGAACCACATGCTAGTTTGCTGATGTGTAATTAAGCATAGAGAACATTAAGCAGTCTGATGGAACCAACAGGTGGCATCAGAACAAAACTAAAGCATATTAACTATATGTGCACTGGTATGTAATTTAGCACATGTAACATGTTCACTGCCAGAAGTATGGCCCTACAGGTGCAAGCAGAATAACGCGTCTCATGAAAAACTGAATGATGCCCTGAAGAAATTCAAAGGTGTGGTGCTTATGCTAGGAAAGTGAACGTAGGCGCCGGCCGTTGGATAATAGTACCTGATTCTCGGCGGCGTATGGGTATCGTTGTCATACTTGATAGCTAAGGATCGTCGATGGTGCTCGTGTTGCGGTTGAGTTTGGGCCGGCTGTCGCCGTCGCTGAAGCGGCTCCGGTGCTACGGTTGCGGCGCCTGTCGACATACAAGAAAGCTCATCTGTGGTAAGTGAACAGTTGCACGATAAAGAGAAAAAATGAAGGAGTACAAATCGAAATAACCTAATGAGGCTGTGGCGTCGGTAAAGCAGGGCCGGTGGAGTTGAATATGGCGTCCGTGGAGCGGGTCCGGGTAGTGGACGAAGGCTTCGGTGGGCGCATTGTACAATGCTTTCGCTTTCGGTGAGGCCGATCTGTTGCGGCGGACGAGGGCTTGTATGAAGGGCCAGCGAAGGGGCGGACGAGGGAGTCAGTGAAGGGCCTACGCTATGATGGACGAGGGCGCCAGTTAAGC
This sequence comes from Triticum urartu, assembly GCF_003073215.2. Lineage (NCBI taxonomy): Eukaryota > Viridiplantae > Streptophyta > Magnoliopsida > Poales > Poaceae > Triticum > Triticum urartu. Next base: position 29,854,001 of record NC_053027.1, read on the forward strand.
AGATCCGGTGCGGTGGACCATGATGGTGGTCAAGGAGATCTAGAGCGGTGGACAAGCCAGTCGCTGAAGCGGCTCAGGTGAAGTGGTGAGTTGGCAGTTGGGGGTTCCAAGGTGCGGAAGGTAGATCCGACGGGGTGTGAGGTCCACCGCTACGGCGAAGGACTAGATTCGACGGCTTGCCGTGGTTGGGGGGGTCGGGGGGAAGGGGAGGGGCTCTGGGGAAGAATGTTGGGGGCAAAGAGGGGAAAACAATGGAGTTACCAAAGCAGCCCTTTTCCGTTCATGTGGCAGGGGTAAAACAGGAATATCGCAGGGCTAAACTTTCGGGCGCGTGATATTTCGATGTGAGCGGGAAGTTTGAAAGCTTTTGGCGCCTAAAATTATAAGTATTCTGCTCTCGTACGGCCGACTATGATATCATGGCCGACAATTTGTTTGTTTTGCACGCAAAAAAATGTGCAAGTTTTGAAAATCAATGTCTCCAACTCGAAACTTAGATTGTCCATTCAATTCAAATATGGATCATTGAGCTACTACAAGCAAATACCATCATACGGTCCAATTCAAATGAAATTCCAAATGTGTTTATCCTAAATATGATGACAAAAGCAAAAATGTGTATGTGTATGAATAAAGTGGATGATTATAAAGTTTGAACATGCCCGTATGTGTATATCTCTAGGTTTGATATATGAATTTGAAATCACGAAATCCCGGCTTAAAAAATGTACCTCCGTTTAAATGAATTACAAAAGCTAATGATGGAGTCGAATTCCAAAATTCCAATCTTAGGTTTGTAATTCTGGTACATCAAGGTATATCACGCATGTTCAAAAGTATCGTTATCTCATAGTACAAACTGTGAAACAAATTGATCAACCATGAGTGCACAATATCTCAATTACGCTAAAGTCCCTCAAATATAGACACCTCACTCTTTATCTGAAGTCAACCCCCCCACCCACCACACACACACATAGAGAAGTCGTTCTCTCCCCCAAACACCAACACACGAGCACATTAACACCCCTCTCTCTTGTAAAGTCCGGACCCCAACATAGGTCTCTATCACTTTGTCTCTCGGGCATGCACACATCTCTTCCCTCACTCTCTAGGTCTCCCGCTATCTCTCTTACCCAAGCACAACGCACTATGTAGAGTGTATATTTCCCATACACACAAAACGTCGCCCCCAAACGTCTATCTCCCTAGTTATGTGGTTCTCGCGCACTCACCTCACACACCACCCCCACTGCAAACAAGCACACTTTGTCTCCTTGTGCACCACTCTCCTCTTTCTATCTCTCCCACATGCGGACCCGCCCCAGCTCCTTCCCTGTATACATATATGTCGTGACTCTTTGCATAGCTCCCTAATGTATAATCGTTCTCGATTTCGCACATTGTTCTCTACACCATCTATTCTAGATCTCTCATGAAGTCCCTATCACACACACGATGACTCGCTTCCCTTGCGTCTCCGTTCATAGGCCAATTTCGGACAACATCAACATTGTCTCCCTATCTATACGCCATTTATGGACACAAACGACCCCTCTCGCCCCCTCTCTTCTCTCTCTCTCTCTCTCCGTCGCTAGCTCTCTCTTTCTCTCGCTCTCACACCCCTCTCCCACACACACACTCGATGTCTCTTCCAAATAGTCTGCTCCCCCCGCCCGCACCCGTGCTATCTCGCTACTACACATGTCACACCATTCCCCCTTCCCTTATACTAGGTTTACATCATCAGTGGTCTCTCTACTCCACATACACTCTTCTCCCTCTCACACACAAACGCGTGCACAAACACACACAGACACGCACAAACACCCATTTATTGGATCCTCATCTCTCCTCATGTCCGCATGTGTATCTCACACACTCACTCTCTAATTATGTATATGTGTCTCCACGTTACACAACACAAAGCCCCATGTACATGTCTCTCTCTATCCTCCACACACATAGACACAAAGAATCTGTTATCATTGCCTCAGTCTCTAACATATCACACACGCACACTGTCTCTCTCTCTCTCGCAAACACGCTCAACAAGGGTTTCCCCGTGAATAACTTACCGTCTATTCATCAATAGTCGTGGCAGTACGGCGAACACGAGACGTGAAAAAGAATAAATCTACACGTGCTTAGACCACCTAGTATGACTACTAGGACTAGACTAAGCCAAAAAGTGCGCCGCCGTCACCCCCTCCTTGTCGGCGACGGGAAAATCTTCATTTTACACAGTCGAGAAGTCATTGTGCTAAGGCCCCACATGCCGAGGCGTTGAATAGAATGTAGATGCTAGTTTACGGAAGCAAGTATCAATAATACGTTTGTATCTCCATACTTATATTTCTTCTCTTATAAAAAACCGAGTTGGTGATGATGGTACGTGTGCCATCTTGCAATATAGACCGTCTGATCTATATCTGACAGATGGAAATTAAACTAAAAGATACCCGCACCCCTCTCCACATTTGCAGACAAGGCCTTCCCTCGTTCATCCTTATCTCCAACAAACCTCATTGTTGAGCAATTAAGAAAGGAAGCCTCTGGAACAAACTGGCCTCGTGGCCGCTGCCGGCGTCGTTAATCCCCATGCCTCCGCTCAATCCGACAACCAACCACCACCACACCCCACTCCTCTTCATCTCATATTTCTTGAGATATCATTAGTTTTTACACGTGGGATTACTCCCGCAAGGGTCAATCACAACAAGTGTTCTATAAAAAAATGCATCTTGATGTTCCGTGCAATGCACGGATCTTGCTAGTACTCCTGCACAAGACTAAGTTGGTGATGCTGGTGTGTCTGCCATCCGTCGTTTCTGACCATTAGATCTACATCTAACGATTGTGAGGTAAGTTGTTGCCTTTTCTCACCAACATCCCACTTGTCTAGCAATTTGCAGAAAAACCCATAATTAGTATCTTAAAACCAACCACATCCCTCCCTGACCTCACCAAAACAGCCTAGGGGATATATTCTAATTGAAACATAATATATCTCTAGTGACATATGTATATCAAAATTAGAGTGTTTTGTACCAAGTTTGTGAATAAGTATTATTCTAATTATGATTCGTTGCAACGGACATGAACATTGCTAGTATTTACAACCATGCATGTCTTTTCCTAGTATTCCATAGTTTCGAGTTTTCCATCAAGATATTAGTCACTCATGGTTGATATTTACTTTCAATCATGTACACATATGCACTATGTAACTAGCCTTGCTTATTGGCTTCCAAAGCTTAACTTTCACTCCTACTTACAATATGTAGAGTATTTAACAAAAAACTACCACTTTCAACCAGCCCTAGGAAGAATCTATTGTACAAAAAATAGCAAAAACATACCCAAAATTTCTTAATCCATGCCAAAAACTACCCTAGTACTCCTACCGATTAGGTTCGTTTAAACCCATTTATGACAGGGTTGGCCCACATGTCCGTGCTGACGAGGCAGCTTAAACCAACACATTTTGTTTGACCGTTGACACGAGGGACCCACATCTGACCTTCTATCCTGTTATTCCCCCTCAAATCATTATTTTTCCTGAACATTACTTCAAACAGTACTGATGCGTGTTCGTCGGTGGCGCCGGTGATGAGCGAGTTGGCCGCCGCTCCGCCGGACGGGCCGGACGCCGCGCTGGCCTCCGCACGGGTTGGCAGGCTGGCCCGAGCGTGACTCACGAGCGAGCAAGCCGCCGCGCTGGCCTTCGCTCGAGCCAGATGGCTGGCCTTAGCGCGGCGCGCGAGCAAGCCGCCGCGCTGCCGCCAATCTAGCTAGCAAACCTTGCAGACAAGCAGCTGGACGGAGCTATCTTGGCTAGCTAGCGGCCGCGAGCGCACGGACGGAGCTGGCATCCGGGCTGCCGCAACATGGGCTCCGCACCGCCGGCGGTGACCTCGCCTTCTGCCGGCGGCGGTAGCTGCTGTTGGAAATATGCCCTAGAGGCAATAATAAATTAGTTATTATTATATTATATTTCATTGTTCATGATAATCGTTTATTATCCATGCTAGAATTGTATTGATAGGAAACTCAGATACATGTGTGGATACATAGACAACACCATGTCCCTAGTAAGCCTCTAGTTGACTAGCTCGTTGATCAATAGATGGTTACGGTTTCCTGACCATGGACATTGGATGTCGTTGATAACGGGATCACATCATTAGGAGAATGATGTGATGGACAAGACCCAATCCTAAGCCTAGCACAAGATCGTGTAGTTCGTTTGCTAAAGCTTTTCTAATGTCAAGTATCATTTCCTTAGACCATGAGATTGTGCAACTCCCGGATACCGTAGGAGTGCTTTGGGTGTGCCAAACGTCACAACGTAACTGGGTGGCTATAAAGGTACACTACAGGTATCTCCGAAAGTGTCTGTTGGGTTGGCACGAATCGAGACTGGGATTTGTCACTCCGTGTAAACGGAGAGGTATCTCTGGGCCCACTCGGTAGGACATCATCATAATGTGCACAATGTGACCAAGGAGTTGATCACGGGATGATGTGTTACGGAACGAGTAAAGATACTTGCCGGTAACGAGATTGAACAAGGTATCGGGATACCGACGCTCAAATCTCGGGCAAGTACAATACCGCTGGACAAAGGGAATTGTATATGGGATTGATTGAATTCTTGACATCGTGGTTCATCCGATGAGATCATCGTGGAGCATGTGGGAGCCAACATGGGTATCCAGATCCCGCAGTTGGTTATTGACCGGAGAGTTCTCTCGGTCATGTCTGCATGGTTCCCGAACCCGTAGGGTCTACACACTTAAGGTTCGGTAACGCTAGAGTTGTTATGGGAAATAGTATGTGGTTACCGAAGGTTGTTCGGAGTCCCGGATGAGATCCCGGACATGACGAGGAGCTCCGGAATGGTCTGGAAGTGAAGATCGGTATATTGGAAGAAGGGTATTGGAGTCCGGAATTGTTCCTGGGGTACCAGGTGATGACCAGCGTGTCCGAAAGGGTTTTCGGAGGCCCCGGCAAGCGTTGGGGGCCTTATGGGCCAAGGGGAGAGGGCACATCAGCCCACTAAGGGGCTGAGCGCCACTCCCACCCCATCTCACGTAACTAGGAGAGGTGGGGGCGCCACCCCTAGGGAAGCCGCCCCTCCCGGCTTGGGGGGCAAGTTTCCTAGGGGGTGGGGGCGCCCAAACCTATCTAGGGTTTCCCCTGTGGCCGCCGCCCCTCCCCTAGGGAACCCTAGGGCGCCTCCCCCTCCTCCCTTCCCCATATATATAGTGAGAGAGAGAGGGAAGCCGCACCCTTCCCCTGGCGCAGCCCTCTCCCTCATCCAACACCTCGTCCTCCTCCGTAGTGCTTGGCGAAGCCCTACCGGAGAACCACGAGCTCCATCACCACCACACCGTCGTGCTATCGGAGTTTTCCATCAACTTCTCCTCTCACCTTGCTGGGTCAAGAGGGAGGAGACGTCTCACAACCGTACGTGTGTTGAACGCGGAGTGCCGTCCGTTCGGCGCTAGATCATCGTGATTTGGATCACGACGAGTACGACTCCATCAAACCCCGTTCACTTGAACGCTTCCGCTTAGCGATCTACAGGGTATGTAGATGCACTCTCTTCCCCTCGTTGCTATTACTCCATAGATTGGATCTTGGGTGATGTTAAAAATTAAATTTCTGGCTATGATCCCCAACAGTGGTTCAGAGCTAGGTCTATGCGTAGTTTCTATGCACGAGTAGAACACAAAGCAGTTGTGGGCGTCGATATTGTCAATTTACTTGCCGTTACTAGTCTTATCTTGATTCGGCGGCATCGTGGGATGAAGCGGCCCGGACCGACCTTACACGTACTCTTACGTGAGACTGGTTCCACCGACTGACATGCACTAGTTGCATAAGGTGGCTAGCGGGTGTCTGTCTCTCCCACTTTAGTCGGATCGGATTCGATGAAAAGGGTCCTTATGAAGGGTAAATAGAAATTGGCATATCACGTTGTGGTTTTGGCGTAGGTAAGAAACATTCTTGCTAGAAACCTATAGCAGCCACGTAAAAACTTGCAACAACAATTAGAGGGACGTCAAACTTGTTTTTGCAGCATATGGCCTTGTGATGTGATATGGCCAAAAGGATATGTGATGAATGATATATGTGATGTATGAGATTGCATGCTTTGTAATAGGAATCACGACTGCATGTCGATGAAGTATCAACCGGCAGGAGCCATAGGATTTTGTCTTAATTTATTTATGACCTGCGTGTCAACATAAAACGTCATGTAATTACTTTAACTTTATTGCTAAAGCGTTAGCCAGTAGTAGAAGTAATAGATGACAGAGACAAGCTTCAAGAAGACACGATGATGGAGATCAATGGTGTCATGCCGCAACGATGATCATGGAGCCCGAAGATGAGATCAAAAAGGAGCAAATGATATTGGCCATATCATGTCACTATTTGATTGCATGTGATGTTTATCATGTTTTACATCTTATTTGCTTAGAACGACGGTAGCTTAAATAAGATGATCCCTCGATAATAATTTCAAGAAAGTGTTCCCCCTAACTGTGCACCGTTGCGAAGGTTCGTTGTTTCGACACCACGTGATGATCGGGTGTGATAGATTCTAACGTTCGAATACAACGGGTGTAAGCCAGATTTACACACGCAATACACTTAGGTTGACTTGACGAGCCTAGCATGTACAGACATGGCCTCGGAACACGGAAGACCGAAAGGTCGAGCATGAGTCGTATAGAAGATACGATCAACATGAAGATGTTCACCGATGTTGACTAGTCCGTCTCACGTGATGATCGGACACGGCCTAGTTGACTCGGATCATGTTTCACTTAGATGACTAGAGGGATGTCTATCTGAGTGGGAGTTCATTAAATAATTTGATTAGATGAACTCAATTATCATGAACATAGTCTAAATTGTCTTTGCAAATATGTTGTAGATAAATAGCTCACGTTGTAGCTCCCTGTTTCAATACGTTCCTAGAGAAAGATTAAGTTGAAAGATATTGTAAGCAATGATGCGGACTAGGTCCGTAGTCCGAGGAGTGTCCTCACTGCTACACAGAAGGCTTACGTCTTTGATGCACCGCTCGATGTGCAAACCCCTACAACGTCGTCTGTGGATGTTGTGAACACCTGACAGACACATCCTGATGACTACTTGATAGTTTAGTGCACCATACTTTACGGCTTAGAATCGGGATTCCAATGACGTTTTGAACGCCATAGAACATATGAGATGTTCCAAGAGCTGAAATTGGGATTTCAGGCTCATGCCCGTGTTGAGAGGTGTGAGACCTCTGACAAGTTCTTTTGCCAACAAGATGGAGGAGAATAGCTCAGCTAGTGAGCATGTGCTCAGAATGTCTGGGTGCTACAATCACTTAAATCAAGTGGGAGTTAAACTTCCAGATAAGATAGTGATTGATAGAGTTCTCTAGCCACTATCACTAAGCTACTAGATCTTCGTGATGAACTATGACATGCAAGGGATGGAGTTGATCCCGGAGCTGTTCGCGGTGCTTAAGACCGCAAAAGGTAGAAATCAAGAAGGAGCATCAAGTGTTGATGGTTTAACAAGACCACTGGTTTCAAGAAGGGCAAGGGCTAGAAGGGAAACTTCATGGATGGCAAACCAGTTGCCGCTCCAGTGAAGGAACCCAAGGTTGAACCCAAACCCGAGACTAAGTGCTTCTATTGTAAGGGGAACGGTCACTGGTAGCGGAATTACCCCAAATGCATGGTAGATAAGAAGGCTGGCAACTTCAACAAAGTATATACGTGTTATTAATGTGTACCTCACTAGTACTCCTGGTAGCACCTGGGTATTGGATACCGGTTCAGTTGCTATTATTGGTGACTTGAAGCAAAAGCTACGGACTAAACGGAGACTGGCTAAGGGCGAGGTGACGATGTGTGTTGGAAGTGTTTCCAAAGTTGATGAGATCACCATCGCACGCTCCATCTGCCTTCGGGATTAGTATTGAACCTAGATAAATGTTATCAGGTGTCTACGTTGAGCATGAATATGATTAGATCATGTTCATTGCAATACGGTTATTCATTTAAGTTAGAGAATAATGGTTATTCTGTTTACATGAATAATACCTTCCATGGTCATGCACCCTATGTGAATGGTTCAGTGAATCTCGGTCGTAGTAATACACATGTTCACGCCAAAAGATGTAGATAGTACCACTTTCTTGTGGCACTGCCGCTTAGGTCATATTGGCGTAAGATGCATGAAGAAACTCCATGTCGATGGATGTTTGGAGTCACTTGATTTTGAATCGCTTGACACATGCGAGCCATGCCTCATGGGCAGGATGACTAAGACCCCGTTTTCAGGTACAATGAAACGGGCAAGTGACTTGTTGGAAATCATACATGCAGATGTGTGTGATCCAATGAGAATGAAGCGTGCGGTGGATATCGCTATTTTCTCATCTTCACTGACGATTTGAGTAGATATAGGTATATTTACTTAATGAAGCACAAGTCTGAAACGTTTGAAAAGTTCAAGCGATTTCAGAGTGAAGTTAAGAATCATCATAACAAGAAGATCAAATTCCTACGATCTGATCAATGAGAATTTCTGAGTTATGAGTTTGGCAAACACTTAAGACATTGTGGAATTGTTTCACAGTTGAAGCCACCTGGAACACCACAGGGTAATGGTGTGTCCGGACGTCATAATCGAACCTTATGAGATATGGTGCGATCTATGATGTCTCTTACCGATCTACCGTTTTCATTTTGAGGTTATGCGTTAGAGACAGCTGCATTCACTTTAGATAGGACACCATCTAAGTCCATTGAGACGACGTCGTATGAACATTGGTTTGGCAAGAAACCAAAGTTGTCGTTTCTTAATGTTTGGGGCTGCGATGCTTAAGGCTTCAGCCGGAGAAGCTCGAACCCAAAGCGGACAAACACATCTTCATAGGATACCCAAAGGTGACAGTTGGGTATACCTTCTATCTCAGATCCGAGGGCAAATTGTTTGTCGCTAAGAACGGGTCCTTTCTCGAGAAGGAGTTTCTCTCGAAAGAATTGAGTGGGAGGAAGATAGAACTTGATGAGGTTGTCGAACCTTTACTTCAACCAGAGAGTGATGCAACACAGAAAGATGTTTTCTGTGGCGCCTACGTCTGTTGAATAGGAAGTTAATGATAGTGATCATGAAGCTTCGGATCAAGTTGCTATCGAACCTCGTAGGTCGACAAGGATATGTACTACTCCTAAGTGGTACGGTAATCCTGTCTTAGATATCATGTTGTTAGACAACAATGAACCTACGAGCTATGGAGAAGCGATGGTGGGCCCGTATTCCGACAAATGGTTAGAAGCCATGAAATCCGAGATAGGATCCATATATCAGAACAAAGTATGGACTTTGGTGGACTTGCCGATGATCGGCAAGCCATTGAGATAAATGGATCTTTAAGAAGAAGACGGACGTGGGCGGTAATGTTACCGTCTATGAAGCTCGACTTGTGGGAAAGAGTCTTTTCACAAGTTCAAGGAGTTGACTACGATGAGAATTTCTCACCCGTAGCGATGCTTAAGTCCGTCGGAATCATGTTAGCATTAGCTGTATTTTTCGATTATGAAATCTTACAGATGGATGTCAAAACAAGTTTTCTTACCAGTTTTCGTAAGAAAAGTTGTATGTGATACAATAAAAGGTTTTGACGATCCTAAGGATGCTAAAAGGTATGCTGGCTCCAGCAATCCTTCTATGGACTAGAGCAAGCATCTCGGAATCGGAATATATGTTTTGATGGAGTGATCAAAGCTTTTAGGTTTATACAATGTTTGCTAGAAACTTGTATTTACAAGAAAGTGAGTGGGAGCACTACAACATTTCTGATAAGTATATGTGGATGACATATTGTTGATTCGAAATAATGTAGAATTTCTGGAAAGCATAAACGGTTGTTTGAAGAGTGTTTTTCAAAGGAAGACCTGGATAAAGCTGCTTACAAATTGGGCATCAAGATCTATAGAGATAGATCAAGATCGCCTGATGATACTTTCAAAGAACGCACACCTTGACATGTTTTTGAAGGAGTTCAAAATAGATCAGTCAAAGAAGGGGTTCTTACCTGAGTTGTAAGGTGTGAAGTTGAGTAAGACTCAAAGCTTGACCACGGCAGAAGAAAGAGGAAGGACGAAGGTCGTCCCCTATGCTCTTGTCATAGGCTCTATACGGTATGCCATGCTGAGTACCGCACCTGATGTGTGCCTTGCCACATGTCTGGCAAGAGGGTACAAAGGTGATCTAGGACTGGATCACCAGATAGCGGTCAAAATTATCCTTAGAGGAATAAGGAAATGTTTCTCGGTTATGGAGGTGATAAAGAGTTCGACGTAAAGAGTTACGTCGATGCAAGCTTAACACCTATCCGGATAGCTCTGAGTAGAGATACCGGATACGTATAATGGAGCAACAATTTGGAATAGCTCCAAGTGGAACGTGGTAGCAGCATCTACGTATACATAAAGTTTTGCGAAATACATAGGGATCTGAATATGGCAAGACCCGTTGACTACAACCTCTCTCACAAGCATAACATGATCAAACCCAGAACTCTTTGAGTGTTTATCACATAGTGATGTGAACTAGATCATTGAGTCTAGTAGACTCTTGGATGTTGGTCACATGGCGATGTGACCTGTGAGTGTTAATCACATGGCGATGTGAACTAGATTATTGACTCTAGTGCAAGTGGGAGACTGTTGGAAATATGCCCTAGAGGCAATAATAAATTGGTTATTATTATATTTCCTTGTTCATGATAATCGTTTATTATCCATGCTAGAATTTATTGATAGGAAACTCAGATACATGTGTGGATACATAGACAACACCATGTCCCTAGTAAGCCTCTAGTTGACTAGCTCGTTGATCAATAGATGGTTACGGTTTCCTGACCATGGACATTGGATGTCGTTGATAACGGGATCACATCATTAGGAGAATGATGTGATGGACAAGACCCAATCCTAAGCCTAGCACAAAGATCGTGTAGTTCGTATGCTAAAGCTTTTCTAATGTCAAGTATCATTTCCTTAGACCATGAGATGTGCAACTCCCGGATACCGTAGGAGTGCTTTGGGTGTGCCAAACGTCACAACGTAACTGGGTGGCTATAAAGGTACACTACAGGTATCTCCGAAAGTGTCTGTTGGGTTGGCACGAATCGAGACTGGGATTTGTCACTCCGTGTAAACGGAGAGGTATCTCTGGGCCCACTCGGTAGGACATCATCATAATGTGCACAATGTGATCCAAGGAGTTGATCACGGATGATGTGTTATGGAACGAGTAAAGAGACTTGCCCGGTAACGAGATTGAACAAGGTATCAGGATACCGACGATCGAATCTCGGGCAAGTACAATACCGCTGGACAAGGGAATTGTATACGGGATTGATTGAATCCTCGACATCGTGGTTCATCCGATGAGATCATCGTGGACATGTGGGAGCCAACATGGGTATCCAGATCCCGCTGTTGGTTATTGGCCGGAGAGTTGTCTCGGTCATTGTCTGCATGGTTCCCGAACCCGTAGGGTCTACACACTTAAGGTTCGGTGACGCTAGAGTTGTTATGGGAAATAGTATGTGGTTACCGAAGGTTGTTCGGAGTCCCGGATGAGATCCCGGACATGACGAGGAGCTCCGGAATGGTCCGGAGGTGAAGATCGGTATATTGGACGAAGGGTATTGGAGTCCGGAATTGTTCCGGGGGTACCAGGTGATGACCAGCGTGTCCGAAAGGGGTTTCGGAGGCCCCGGCAAGCGTTGGGGGGCCTTATGGGCCAAGGGGAGAGGGCACATCAGCCCACTAAGGGCTGAGCGCCCCTCCCACCCCATCTCACGTAACCAGAGAGGTGGGGGCGCCACCCCTAGGGCAGCGCCCCTCCCGGCTTGGGGGGCAAGTTTCCTAGGGTGGGGGCGCCCAAACCATCTAGGGTTTCCCCTGGCCGCCGCCCCTCCCCTAGGGAACCCTAGGCGCCTCCCCCTCCTCCCTTCCCCTATATATAGTGAGGGAGAGAGAGGGCAGCCGCACCCTTCCCCTGGCGCAGCCCTCTTCCTCCTCCAACACCTCATCCTCCTCCGTAGTGCTTGGCGAAGCCCTGCCGGAGAACCACGAGCTCCATCACCACCACGCCGTTGTGCTGTCGGAGTTTTCCCTCAACTTCTCCTCTCACCTTGCTGGATCAAGAAGGAGGAGACGTTCTCCCAACCGTACGTGTGTTGAACGCGGAGGTGCCGTTCGTTCGGCGCTAGGATCATCGGTGATTTGGATCACGACGAGTACGACTCCATCAACCCCGTTCACTTGAACGCTTCCGCTTAGCGATCTACAAGGGTATGTAGATGCACTCTCCTTCCCCTCGTTGCTAGATTACTCCATAGATTGATCTTGGTGATGCGTAGAAAATTTTGAATTTCTGCTACGATCCCCAACAGCTGCGTCCCATGGCCGAGGATGACTAGGTGGACGGGCCGGAGGTAGGAGGTCACTCGAGGATTTTTGTTGGTAAGAGCATGTACAATGGTTGATAAGGTAGTCTTATCTTAAGTCTGCCACGTATGCAAGTGGTAGTAGTTTCTTGGCATTTTAGTGGTTTCTTGCATTATTAGAGCAAGTACAATAGAGCTGAGTTGGCGGGCTATAAGAAATAAACTAGTATATTTCTGCTTAGTTGGAGGAAAGAGAAGAGGATAGAGAAGGTAAGCGGGCTCTTCGTGAAGAGCCAGCTCTAGCACGTGCTCCTAGGCACTTTGTGAGAATGAGAAGTGGGCCACATAATAAAAAAAGTAGTACACACTTTTGATCTATTATTGTACATGTTGGCTATAAGATGGGGTGTAGATGACATGGCACTGGCTTATAGCCCAGCTGGCTATACTATTAACCATGCTCTTAGGGGTTTCTTGTAAGGAACAATGTACATACTACTACCGACAAAAGGCGATCGTTGTACTCCAACGAGTACTACTAGTGGTCGCGGGAGTGTATACCTCGTTTTGTGGGTTCGATCCCGGCCGAACGCACGCACTACAAGAAATATGTCAACTTATGACCTTCTGTCAGTGACCCTGAAAGAATTGGTCATAAATCTATGACCATTTTAGACCAATTGGTCAAAAGTTGTTCGGGGGGCTCCAAACCCTAAACCATTGCGACCATTTTGGTTAGAAAGGTCGTAATTTCCTTACACGAAATGGTCATAAAGCAGACAACACTAGTCCGCTGCCTTATTTCTAGCTGATCATGCCCAATATAGATGGTCATAACCTTGTAAACTGTGGTGGATTGGTATGACTTGGCGCCACCTCATCAATTTTGCCTATGTGTCATGTCCATGTGTCAACTTTTGCCCTAGGTTGTGAAGCAACATATATTTTTGTCATTCCGAAAATTCCCAAAAAAATCTCATAAATTCTTTGGGTCATATCTTCGTCAAATATGTAAAAATCCTTCCTTTCCTAGTTCAAAAATAATTCAACAATATTCATTTTCCTATTATGTTCACAACAACACTTTATGAAGGAAGTGCTATTTATATATTCTTTATTGCCCTCGGAATTTTTTGGCACTCTTTTCTATCCAAAATCATTACCGCATGACAAAATTCAGCTCCATTTGCCTAGCAAATCTTCCTCGGCAAATTTCCAAAGTTTTTGTCCACCTAGAAGCATTGTGAAGGAAGTACCTTTTTTATATCTCTAAATGACATGAAATTTATACAGTTCCTTCATATGCCCAAATTATCACCCTCCTCCAAATTGCAGCTCAGTCAAATCATCTATGTGAGCCCAGGTTCAATTTATATTTTATGGCCAAATTGGCACGTTGCAAAGCAAGTGTTATCTAGACCCCTCCTATTACCCTCAAACTTTGGGCACTCTTCCATACCCAAATCATTGCCACATGATAATATTCAGCTCAATTTTCCTAGTAAATCTTTCTCAGGAAATTTCCAAAGTTTCTACCTCGAGAGAAGCTTTGTGAAGTAAGTACTAGCTAGGCTTACCCAAATGATCTGAAAATCTACCCAAGGCATGACCATACCTATGTAACTTACCTACACCAAATTTGAGCTCATTTCATTCATCCAATTTCTCTCACTAGTTTTCCCAAGTTTCTGTCCATAGAAGAGCATTGTGAAGGAAGTACCACTTTGGCATGTCCAAATGGTATCAATTTTCTACAGTGCTTTCCAATGCCCAAATAACCATCCTCCACCAAATTTCAGCTCAATCCATTCATTATTTTGAGCCCAGCTTCAACATTCATATTTCTGTCCAGTGTGGTACTTTGCAAAGCAGTACCACCTAGGATCCTCCTTTTGATCTGAAAATTTGCGAAGACATTCTTCTTAGTAGATGATCATCCTCAGCCAAAACTCACGCCCATTGGCCATGTGCATTTCTCGTACTGCCAATCAAACACTTGGCTGCTAATTCATCTTTGAGCATAGGTCGGTCTCCTCGTGAGATTCTTCTGTTGTAATTTTCTTCCTAGCACCTACCTGGGGAGTTCCCAACCCGCTAGACATGCCTAGGCCTCCCAGAACGCATGTCAACGCCAAGGTCACGCGGTGACCACGCACAGGCATGCGGTTCACGCGCTTTGGAGTTGGGGCCTGGGCCACCATCCAAACCTCGACGTATCACAACCATGTATTTATGCTTAAATAGATACTTATGTAACTAGAAATGATTTTTGGAAAAAATAAAGAGCAAACAATAAGGCAGCTGCAGTTCAAATTTGACCCGCTTCCTACTGAATCGGCGGAATTTGTCTTTTTCACCAGAGGTGGATCAAAACTTTTGACACCCAACCATTTTGTCAATTGTGCATTAAATATGGCCTAGTATTTTAGAAAATTGATTTGGTCCAATTTTGCAACAAATATATGGTAGGTCCTTCACAAAAAAACTCATTTCGGGCACTCGGAAAATGGAAAATGAATTTTCCGTGCAAAGAAAATGAAAACTCCCTTAGGCAACATTGTTTGGAATTCCAAGATGCACCCTTGTGCACAATATGAGATCATTTGAACAAACTATGCCATGAATGTGGCCATAAGATTGATCATTTGGCTTGAAAACCCTGAATCTTCACGCGTGATAGCTCATTTCTGAGAACACTTTTTTAAAATAATTGCCGTATTACAAGTTTATTATTTTTCCTGGAAACTTGGTCACATATAATGACACAATGCGAAGGTTTCCCAATTTTTTGATTTTTGAATTTTTTATGCCCGTTTCAAAATGCGGTCAAAACGGCGGGCATGACCGTTCCTAGCTAGTGGTTGAATCTTAGAATTTTTGGTGTTTCTCTGATTAAATAGATACTTATGTACCTAGAAATGATTTTTTAAAAATAAATAGCAAACTATGAGGCAGCTGCAGTTCAAATTTGACCCGCTTCCAACTGAATCGGCAGAAATTTGTCTTTTTCACGAGAGGTGGATAAAAGCTTTTGACACCCTACCATTTGGTCAATTGTGAATTAAATATGGTCTAGTATTTTAGAAAATTGTTTTGGTCCAATTTTGCACCAATTATTTGGTAGGTTCTTCACAAAAACCGCATTTTGGGCACTCGGAAAATGGAAAATGAATTTTTCGTGCAAAGAAAATGAAAACTCCCTTAGGCAACATTGTTTGAAATTCCAAGATGCACCCTTGTGCACAATATGAGATCATTTGAACAAACTATGCCATGAATGTGGCCATAAGATTGATCATTTGGCTTGAAAACCCTGAATCTTCACGCGTGATAGCTCATTTCTGAGAACACTTTTTTAAAATAATTGCCGTATTACAAGTTTATTATTTTTCCTGGAAACTTGGTCACATATAATGGCACAATGCGAAGGTTTCCCAATTTTTTGATTTTTTTGAATTTTTATGCCCGTTTCAAAATAGGGTCAAAGCGGCGGGCATGACCGTTCCTAGCTAGTGGTTGAATCTTGGATTTTTTTTTGATGTTTCTCTGATTAAATAGATACTTATGTACCTAGAAATGATTTTTGGAAAAAATAAAGAGCAAACTATGAGACAGTTGCAGTTCAAATTTGACCTGCTTCCTACTAAATCGGCGAGAATTTGTCTTTTTCACCAGAGGTGAGTCAAAACTTTTGACACCCAACCATTTGGTCAATTGTGAATCAAATATGGCCTAGTATTTTAGAAAAATGATTTGGTCCAATTTTGCAACAAATATATGGTAGGTCCTTCACAAAAAGAACTCAATTCGGGTACTCGGAAAATGAAAAATGAATATTCCGTGCAAAGAAAATGAAAACTCCCTTAGGCAACATTGTTTGGAATTCCAAGATGCACCCTTGTGCACAATATGAGATCATTTGAACAAACTATGCCATGAATGTGGCCATAAGATTGATCATTTGGCTTGAAAACCCTGAATCTTCACGCGTGATAGCTCATTTCTGAGAACACTTTTTTAAAATAATTGCCGTATTGCAAGTTTATTATTTTTCCTGGAAACTTGGTCACATATAATGGCACAATACGAAGGTTTCCCAATTTTTTTTATTTTTTTGAATTTTTTATGCCCGTTTCAAAATGCGATCAAAACAGCGGGCTTGACCGTTCCTAGCTAGTGGTTGAATCTTGCAAAACTTTTGATGTTTCTGTGATTAAATAGATACTTATGTAGCTAGAAATGATTTTTTGAAAATA
>NC_053027.1:29871743-29886273 GCF_003073215.2 Triticum urartu
CTGACAAATGAAATTGCAGATGGCGCCGGATTAAATCCGGAAGAGCAACAACTCCGACGCCAGCTGAAGGCTGGTGAGAGCGTGCTGACAAAGGTGAGGCGGGAGAAGAACGATCTCCAAGATGCCAACACCAAGCTGGGCGTTGAACTGAAGGATGTTCGTGCCCAAGCTATTGGACTCTCGTGAAGGAGAATCAGCGGCTTCGACGCGGCATATTATAGTAAGTGCTTAAACGAACTTTGAAAAAAGAGTTCGGAGAGGAAGTCGACTAACAGAGTAATGTCTGTAGGTATGCTAACAGGTCGTCCTGCAGAAGGAAATGCCTAGTTCTACGGGTGACCTTCTTCCGAGCTCTCACAACTGCACGAGCGAGTTCGGGGGTGATGCGAAGCGTCGCCCAGGCCTTGTGGCCATCCGTCTCCATGCCCGAAAGGCCTTGGAGAGCTTGTAGAGAAGCTGAAGGGAGCGCGGCGGCGCTTCCGATTGTGGAAGATGTGGCCTGCTGTTAAGGCGCCAGGGAGGCCTGGGCCATGGTGAAGACGCATTACACGAAGGCTGACCCAAACCACATGGCCGAGGTCGGACCCGTGGGGCCCGATGGGAAGGAGATCCCTGTGAGCTTAGTATACGGCAAAGTAGAATTGGCCACAAAGTATTCCCAATAGGACTGTATACTAGACAACCTGTTAGATGGTATTGAAGAGGAATACAATCAGTCAGATTGACTATGTAATTATAATTGGCATGTGTAATGCCTTCTAGCCGGATTGTAGATTGCTTGTCATGGCCGACCTTTTCGCTTCAACCTCGGGACCTGACGGTCCGGAGTGTGTCCGAATACCCTCGCAGTTGTATAAGAACCGGGGTATGCATGGAGACCAGGCATAGGGGTCATTAGTGCTTGAACAGACAAGTGCCCAACTAGTTATGTTATATTACATGGTTAGTAAGAAACATCTTCCAGGGAGAATAGTTCCGTTAGGGGTTCCTTTCCCTGGGAGGCATGCCCTAAAGTGCATGTCCATTTTGCGAAAAGAGATGCAGGAAAAACATCTGGGGGCGTATAGATAAATAAGTGGAAAAAAGATCATCTTTAGTTCACTGACCGAATATTCCCTTAAGAACGCTAGGTTTCGGCTTCACCCAGTCTGAGGTACACATCCGACTGACCCGACAGTAACAATCGCAGAGGTGCCCTTTACCACCTAGCCGAACAATCGGGAACGTAGGGGTAAGCACAGGAGCCAGGCAACCCAGCTTGGCCAAAACTTAAGTCATATCGATGCATATAATGGTGAATAAAAGGTACATGCGGAAGTGTGACACATGTGTTGGGCATGAAGCCCGTATAAATAAGCTTCTGTTTAAAGAAGCCCCCAGGTTTAATGAGCGCGGATAGCGCATCACTTTATGAGCCTTTAAAGGCTATAAGAGAAGAGAGAGGAGAAGGAGAGAAATGTAAGACAGAAAGTATATAAAAAATGGACAGAGGAAGGAGACGAACACAGAGTCTGGCGCTAGGCATAGAATCTTCGGAGACGGGCTGCGTTCCATGGGTTCGGCTCGAGTCGGTTATCCGATGCATCTCGCAGGCGGTACGCTCCACCAGTCAGGACTTGGTCAATTATGAAGGGACCTTCCCACTTGGGCTTGAGTTTGTCCTTTTTCTTGTCCGGCAGGCGTAGAACTAATTCGCCAATGTTGTAATTTTTGGCCCGTACTTCTCTGCTTTGGTATCTTCGAGCCTGCTTGTTGATAGAATGCGGAACGGGCTTTTGCCACGTCACGCTCTTCCTCCAAGGCGTCCAAACTGTCCTGCCGATCGAGCTCGGCTTCTCTTTCTTCGTACATGCGCACTCGAGGTGAGTCATGAATTATGTCGCAGGGCAAAACTGCCTCTGCGCCGTACACCATGAAGAATGGTGTGTATCCGGTGGTGCGATTCGGCGTGGTCCGCAGCCCCCAGAGTATGGAGTCGAGCTCCTCTACCCAGTGCGTATTAGATTCCTTAAAGGGACCGCACTAATCTGGGTTTGATGCCGCTCATGATAAGACCATTTGCACGTTCGACCTGCCGTTAGTTTGTGGGTGATAGACGGAAGCATAATCGAGCTTGATGCCCATGTTTTTGCACCAGAGTTTTACCTCGTCGGCCGTAAAGTTCGTGTCGTTATCAGTGATGATGCTGTGGGGGACGCCGTAACGGTGTACAACCCCGGATATAAAGTCTATCACCGGTCCGGATTCGGCCGTCTTAACAGGCTTGGCTTCTATCCATTTGGTGAACTTATCCACCATGACCAGTAAGTATTTTTTCTTGTGGGTTCCGCCTTTAAGGGGTCCAACCATGTCAAGCCCCCAGACCGCGAAGGGCCAAGTGATGGGGATAGTTTGGAGGGCGGTGGGTGGCATATGGCTTTGGTTTGCAAAAAGCTGGCAACCGACGCATCGTTGGACTAAGTCCTGGGCGTCTGCCTGTTGGGGATAGTAGCAGATTTAAAATTTTCTACGCATCACCAAGATCAATCTATGGAGTCATCTAGCAACGAGAGAGAGAGGAGTGTGCATCTACATACCCTTGTAGATCTCTAAGCGGAAGCGTTCAAGTCAACGGGGTTGATGGAGTCGTACTCATCGTGATCCAAATCACCGATGATCCTAGCGCCAAACGGACGGCACCTCCGCGTTCAACACACGTACGGTTGGGAGAGACGTCTCCTCCTTCTTGATCCAGCAAGGGGGAAGGAGAGGTTGATGGAGATCCAGCAGCACGATGGCGTGGTGGTGGAAACAGCGGGGATCTCGGCAGGGCTTCACCAAGCTCAGCGAGAGAGAGAGAGAGGTGTTACGAGGGGAGAGGGAGATGCCAGTGGCTAGGGTACTGGTTCCCATGTGCCTCCCCACTATATATAGGGGTGGAGGGGCTGGTTTCTTGCCCTCCAAGTCCATTGGGGCGTTGGAAAAGGTGGGGGAAAGAAATCCCATCATTTCCCTTCCCCACCGATTGTTATCCCCCTTTTTTAGGGATCTTGATCTTATCCCTTCAGGATATGATCTTATTCCTTCTAAGGGGGGATCTTGGTGCACCTTGACCAGGGGTGTGGGGCCTTGCCCCCACTACCCACGTTCATGTGGGTCCCCCCATGCAGGTGGGCCCCACTCCGGAACCTTCTAGAACCTTCCCGGTACAATACCGAAAAATCCCGAACATTTTCCGGTGGCCAAAATAGGACTTCCCATATATAAATCTTTACCTCCGGACCATTCCGGAACTCCTCGTGATGTCCGGGATCTCATCCGGGACTCCGAACAACTTTCGGGTTACCGCATACTAATATCTCTACAACCCTAGCGTCACCGAACCTTAAGTGTGTAGACCCTACGGGTTCGGGAGACACGCAGACATGACCGAGACGACTCTCCGGTCAATAACCAACAGCGGGATCTGGATACCCATGTTGGCTCCCACATGTTCCACGATGATCTCATCGGATGAACCACGATGTCGAGGATTCAATCAATCCCGTATTCAATTCCCTTTGTCCAGCGGTATTGTACTTGCCCGAGATTCGATCGTCGGTATCCCGATACCTTGTTCAATCTCGTTACCGGCAAGTCTCTTTACTCGTTCCGTAACACATCATCCCGTGATCAACTCCTTGGTCACATTGTGCACATTATGATGATGTCCTACCGAGTGGGCCTAGAGATACCTCTCCGTTTACACAGAGTGACAAATCCCAGTCTCGATTCGTGCCAACCCAGCAGACACTTTTGGAGATACCTGTAGTGTACCTTTATAGCCACCCAGTTACGTTGTGACGTTTGGCACACCCAAAGCACTCCTACGGTATCCGGGAGTTCCACAATCTCATGGTCTAAGGAAATGATACTTGACATTAGAAAAGCTTTAGCAAACGAACTACACGATCTTGTGCTAGGCTTAGGATTGGGTCTTGTCCATCACATCATTCTCCTAATGATGTGATCCCGTTATCAACGACATCCAATGTCCATGGTCAGGAAACCATAACCATCTATTGATCAATGAGCTAGTCAACTAGAGGCTTACTAGGGACATGGTGTTGTCTATGTATCCACATATGTATCTGAGTTTCCTATCAATACAATTCTAGCATGGATAATAAACGATTATCATGAACAATGAAATATAATAATAATAACTAATTTATTATTGCCTCTAGGGCATATTTCCAACAGTCTCCCACTTGCACTAGAGTCAATAATCTAGTTCACATCGCCATGTGATTAACACTCACAGGTCACATCGCCATGTGACCAACATCCAAGAGTCTACTAGACTCAGTGATGTAGTTCACATCACTACGTGATAAACACTCAAAGAGTTCTGGGTTTGATCATGTTATGCTTGTGAGAGAGGTTGTAGTCAACGGGTCTTGCCATATTCAGATCCCTATGTATTTCGCAAAACTTTATGTCATATCGTAGATGCTGCTACCATGTTCCACTTGGAGCTATTCCAAATTGTTGCTCCATTATACGTATCCAGTATCTCTACTCAGAGCTATCCGGATAGGTGTTAAGCTTGTATCGACATAAGTCTTTACGTCGAACTCTTTATCACCTCCATAACCGAGAAACATTTCCTTATTTCTCTAAGGATAATTTTGACCGCTATCTGGTGATCTACTCCTAGATCACCTTTGTACCCTCTTGCCAGACATGTGGCAAGGCACACATCAGGTGCGGTACTTCAGCATGGCATACCGTATAGAGCCTATGACAAAAGCATAGGGGACGACCTTCGTCCTTTCTCTCTTTCTTCTGCCGTGGTCAAGCTTTGAGTCTTACTCAACTTCACACCTTACAACTCAGGTAAGAACCCCTTCTTTGACTGATCTATTTTGAACTCCTTCAAAAACATGTCAAGGTGTGCGTTCTTTGAAAGTACCATCAGGCGTCTTGATCTATCTCTATAGATCTTGATGCCCAATATGTAAGCAGCTTTATCCAGGTCTTCCTTTGAAAAACACTCTTCAAACAACCGTTTATGCTTTCCAGAAATTCTACATTATTTCGGATCAACAATATGTCATCCACATATACTTATCAGAAATGTTGTAGTGCTCCCACTCACTTTCTTGTAAATACAAGTTTCTAGCAAACATTGTATAAACCTAAAAGCTTTGATCACTCCATCAAAACATATATTCCGATTCCGAGATGCTTGCTCTAGTCCATAGAAGGATTGCTGGAGCCAGCATACCTTTTAGCATCCTTAGGATCGACAAAACCTTTTATTGTATCACATACAACTTTTCTTACGAAAACTGGTAAGAAAACTTGTTTTGACATCCATCTGTAAGATTTCATAATCGAAAAATACAGCTAATGCTATCATGATTCCGACGGACTTAAGCATCGCTACGGGTGAGAAATTCTCATCGTAGTCAACTCCTTGAACTTGTGAAAAGACTCTTTCCCACAAGTCGAGCTTCATAGACGGTAACATTACCGCCCACGTCCGTCTTCTTCTTAAAGATCCATTTATCTCAATGGCTTGCCGATCATCGGGCAAGTCCACCAAAGTCCATACTTTGTTCTGATATATGGATCCTATCTCGGATTTCATGGCTTCTAACCATTTGTCGGAATACGGGCCCACCATCGCTTCTCCATAGAGTCGTAGGTTCATTGTTGTCTAACAACATGATATCTAAGACAGGATTACCGTACCACTTAGGAGTAGTACATATCCTTGTCGACCTACGAGGTTCGATAGCAACTTGATCCGAAGCTTCATGATCACTATCATTAACTTCCTATTCAACAGACGTAGGCGCCACAGAAAACATCTTTCTGTGTTGCATCACTCTCTGGTTGAAGTAAAGGTTCGACAACCTCATCAAGTTCTATCTTCCTCCCACTCAATTCTTTCGAGAGAAACTCCTTCTCGAGAAAGGACCCATTCTTAGCGACAAACAATTTGCCCTCGATCTGAGATAGAAGGTATACCCTACTGTCACCTTTGGGTATCCTATGAAGATGTGTTTGTCCGCTTTGGGTTCGAGCTTCTCCGGCTGAAGCCTTAAGCATCGCAGCCCCAAACATTAAGAAACGACAACTTTGGTTTCTTGCCAAACCAATGTTCATACGACATCATCTCAACGGACTTAGATGGTGTCCTATCTAAAGTGAATGCAGCTGTCTCTAACGCATAACCTCAAAATGAAAATGGTAGATTGGTAAGAGACATCATAGATCGCACCATATCTCATAGGGTTCGATTACGACGTCCGGACACACCATTACCTTGTGGTGTTCCAGGTGGCTTCAACTGTGAAACAATTCCACAATGTCTTAAGTGATTGCCAAACTCATAACTCAGAAAATCCCCTTTTGATCAGATCGTAGGAACATGATCTTATTGTTATGATGATTCTTAACTTCACTCTGAAATCGCTTGAACTTTTCAAACGTTTCAGACTTGTGCTTCATTAAGTAGATATACCTATATCTACCCAAATCGTCAGTGAAGATGAGAAAATAGCGATATCCACCGCACGCTTCAATTCTCATTGGATCACACGCATCAGCATGCATGATTTCCAACAAGTCACTTGCCCGTTTCATTGTACCTGAAAACGGGGTCTTAGTCATCCTGCCCATGAGGCATGGCTCGCATGTGTCAAGCGATTCAAAATCAAGTGACTCCAAACATCCATCGACATGGAGTTTCTTCATGCATCTTACGCCAATATGACCTAAGCGGCAGTGCCACAAGAAAGTGGTACTATCATTATTAACTCTACATCTTTTGGCGTGAACATGTGTATTACCACGACCGAGATTCAATGAACCATTCACATAGGGTGCATGACCATGAAAGGTATTATTCATGTAAACAGAATAACCATTATTCTCTAACTTAAATGAATAACCGTATTGCAATGAACATGATCTAATCATATTCATGCTCAACGTAGACACCTGATAACATTTATCTAGGTTCAATACTAATCCCGAAGGCAGATGGAGCGTGCGATGGTGATCTCATCAACTTTGGAAACACTTCCAACACACATCGTCACCTCGCCCTTAGCCAGTCTCCGTTTAGTCCGTAGCTTTTGCTTCAAGTCACCAATAATAGCAACTGAACCGGTATCCAATACCCAGGTGCTACCAGGAGTACTAGTGAGGTACACATTAATAACACGTATATACTTTGTTGAAGTTGCCAGCCTTCTTATCTACCATGCATTTGGGGTAATTCCGCTACCAGTGACCGTTCCCCTTACAATAGAAGCACTTAGTCTCGGGTTTGGGTTCAACCTTGGGTTCCTTCACTGGAGCGGCAACTGGCTTGCCATCCATGAAGTTTCCCTTCTAGCCCTTGCCCTTCTTGAAACCAGTGGTCTTGTTAAACCATCAACACTTGATGCTCCTTCTTGATTTCTACCTTTTGCGGTCTTAAGCACCGCGAACAGCTCCGGGATCAACTCCATCCCTTGCATGTCATAGTTCATCACGAAGATCTAGTAGCTTA
Source organism: Triticum urartu (assembly GCF_003073215.2). Classification (NCBI taxonomy): domain Eukaryota; kingdom Viridiplantae; phylum Streptophyta; class Magnoliopsida; order Poales; family Poaceae; genus Triticum; species Triticum urartu. The sequence goes on from NC_053027.1 coordinate 29,879,272, forward strand.
GTGATAGTGGCTAAAGAACTCTATCAATCACTATCTTATCTGGAAGTTTAAATCCCACTTGATTTAAGTGATTGTAGCACCCAGACATTCTGAGCACATGCTCACTAGCTGAGCTATTCTCCTCCATCTTGTTGGCAAAAGAACTTGTCAGAGGTCTCATACCTCTCAACACGGGCATGAGCCTGAAATCCCAATTTCAGCTCTTGGAACATCTCATATGTTCTATGGAGTTCAAAACGTCATTGGAATCCCGATTCTAAGCCGTAAAGTATGGTGCACTAAACTATCAAGTAATCATCAGGACGTGTCTGTCAGGTGTTCACAACATCCATAGACGACGTTGTAGGGGTTTGCACATCGAGCGGTGCATCAAAGACGTAAGTCTTCCATGTAGCAGTGAGGACACTCCTCGGACTACGGACCTAGTCCGCATCCTTGCTTACAATATCTTTCAACTTAAACTTTCTCTAGGAACGTATTGAAACATGGAGCTACAACGTGAGCTATTTATCTACAACATATTTGCAAAGACAATTTAGACTATGTTCATGATAATTGAGTTCATCTAATCAAATTATTTAATGAACTCCCACTCAGATAGACATCCCTCTAGTCATCTAAGTGAAACATGATCCGAGTCAACTAGGCCGTGTCCGATCATCACGTGAGACGGACTAGTCAACATCGGTGAACATCTTCATGTTGATCGTATCTTCTATACGACTCATGCTCGACCTTTTGGTCTTTCGTGTTCCGAGGCCATGTCTGTACATGCTAGGCTCGTCAAGTCAACCTAAGTGTATTGCGTGTGTAAATCTGGCTTACACCCGTTGTATTCGAACGTTAGAATCTATCACACCCGATCATCACGTGGTGCTTCGAAACAACGAACCTTCGCAACGGTGCACAGTTAGGGGGAACACTTTCTTGAAATTATTACGAGGGATCATCTTATTTAAGCTACCGTCGTTCTAAGCAAATAAGATGTAAAACATGATAAACATCACATGCAATCAAATAGTGACATGATATGGCCAATATCATTTTGCTCCTTTTGATCTCCATCTTCGGGGCTCCATGATCATTGTTGTCACCGGCATGACACCATGATCTCCATCATCGTGTCTTCTTGAAGTTGTCTCGTCATCTATTACTTCTACTACTATGGCTAACGCTTTAGCAATAAAGTAAAGTAATTACATGATGTTTATGTTGACACGCAGGTCATAAATAAATTAAGACAACTCCTATGGCTCCTGCCGGTTGTCATACTCATCGACATGCAAGTCGTGATTCCTATTACAAGAACATGATCAATCTCATACATCACATATATCATTCATCACATCCTTTTGGCCATATCACATCACAAGGCATATGCTGCAAAAACAAGTTAGACGTCCTCTAATTGTTGTCGCAAGTTTTTACGTGGCTGCTATAGGTTTCTAGCAAGAACGTTTCTTACCTACGCGAAAACCACAACGTGATATGCCAATTTATATTTACCCTTCATAAGGACCCTTTTCATCGAATCCGATCCGACTAAAGTGGGAGAGACAGACACCCGCTAGCCACCTGATGCAACTAGTGCATGTCAGTCGGTGGAACCAGTCTCACGTAAGAGTACGTGTAAGGTCGGTCCGGGCCGCTTCATCCCACAATGCCGCCGAATCAAGATAAGACTAGTAACGGCAAGAAAATTGACAAAATCAACGCCCACAACAACTTGTGTTCTACTCGTGCATAGAAACTACGCATAGACCTAGCTCATGATGCCATTGTTGGGGATCGTAGCAGAATTTTAAAATTTTCTACGCATCACCAAGATCAATCTATGGAGTCATCTAGCAACGAGAGAGAGGAGTGTGCATCTACATACCCTTGTAGATCTCTAAGCGGAAGCGTTCAAGTCAACGGGGTTGATGGAGTCGTACTCGTCGTGATCCAAATCACCGATGATCCTAGCGCCGAACGGACGGCACCTCCGCGTTCAACACACGTACGGTTGGGAGAGACATCTCCTCCTTCTTGATCCAGCAAGGGGGAAGGAGAGGTTGATGGAGATCCAGCAGCACGACGGCGTGGTGGTGGAAGCAGTGGGGATCTCGGCAGGGCTTCACCAAGCTCAGCGAGAGAGAGAGGTGTTACGAGGGGAGAGGGAGATGCCAGGGGCTAGGGTACCGGTTCCCATGTGACTCCCCACTATATATAGGGGTGGAGGGGCTGGTTTCTTGCCCTCCAAGTCCATTGGGGCATTGTCAAAGGTGGGGGAAAGAAATCCCATCATTTCCCTTCCCCACCGATTGTTATCCCCCTTTTTTAGGGATCTTGATCTTATCCCTTCGGGATATGATCTTATTCCTTCTAAGGGGGGATCTTGGTGCGCCTTGACCAGGGGTGTGGGGCCTTGCCCCCACTACCCACGTTCATGTGGGTCCCCCCATGCAGGTGGGCCCCACTCCGGAACCTTCTAGAACCTTCCTGGTACAATACCGAAAAATCCCGAACATTTTCCGGTGGCCAAAATAGGACTTCCCATATATAAATCTTTACCTCCGGACCATTCCGGAACTCCTCGTGACGTCCGGGATCTCATCCGGGACTCCGAACAACTTTCGGGTTACCGCATACTAATATCTCTACAACCCTAGCGTCACCGAACCTTAAGTGTGTAGACCCTACGGGTTCGGGAGACACGTAGACATGACCGAGACGACTCTCCGGTCAATAACCAACAGCGGGATCTAGATACCCATGTTGGCTCCCACATGTTCCACGATGATCTCATCGGATGAACCACGATGTCGAGGATTCAATCAATCCCGTATTCAATTCCCTTTGTCCAGCGGTATTGTACTTGCCCGAGATTCGATCGTCGGTATCCCGATACCTTGTTCAATCTCGTTACCGGCAAGTCTCTTTACTCGTTCCGTAACACATCATCCCGTGATCAACTCCTTGGTCACATTGTGCACATTATGATGATGTCCTACCGAGTGGGCCCAGAGGTACCTCTCCGTTTACACGGAGTGACAAATCCCAGTCTCGATTCGTGCCAACCCAACAGACACTTTCGGAGATACCTGTAGTGTACCTTTATAGCCACCCAGTTACATTGTGACGTTTGGCACTCCTACGGTATCCGGGAGTTGCACAATCTCATGGTCTAAGGAAATGATACTTGACATTAGAAAAGCTTTAGCAAACAAACTACACGATCTTGTGCTAGGCTTAGGATTGGGTCTTGTCCATCACATCATTCTCCTAATGATGTGATCCCGTTATCAACGACATCCAATGTCCATGGTCAGGAAACCATAACCATCTATTGATCAACGAGCTAGTCAACTAGAGGCTTACTAGGGACATGGTGTTGTCTATGTATCCACACATGTATCTGAGTTTCCTATCAATACAATTCTAGCATGGATAATAAACGATTATCATGAACAATGAAATATATAATAATAACTAATTTATTATTGCCTCTAGGGCATATTTCCAACAGTCTCCCACTTGCACTAGAGTCAATAATCTAGTTCACATCGCCATGTGATTAACACTCACAGGTCACATCGACATGTGACCAACATCCAAGAGTCTACTAGACTCAATGATCTAGTTCACATCACTATGTGATTAACACTCAAAGAGTTCTGGGTTTGATCATGTTATGCTTGTGAGAGAGGTTGTAGTCAACGGGTCTTGCCATATTCAGATCCCTATGTATTTCGCAAAACTTTATGTCATATCGTAGATGCTGCTACCACGTTCCACTTGGAGCTATTCCAAATTGTTGCTCCATTATACGTATCCGGTATCTCTACTCAGAGCTATCCAGATAGGTGTTAAGCTTGCATCAACGTAACTCTTTACGTCGAACTCTTTATCACCTCCATAACCGAGAAACATTTCCTTATTCCTCTAAGGATAATTTTGACCGCTATCTGGTGATCTACTCCTAGATCACCTTTGTACCCTCTTGCCAGACATGTGGCAAGGCACACATCAGGTGCGGTACTTCAGCATGGCATACCGTATAGAGCCTATGACAAAAGCATAGGGGACGACCTTCGTCCTTTCCTCTTTCTTCTGCCGTGGTCAAGCTTTGAGTCTTACTCAACTTCACACCTTACAACTCAGGTAAGAACCCCTTCTTTGACTGATCTATTTTGAACTCCTTCAAAAACATGTCAAGGTGTGCGTTCTTTGAAAGTATCATCAGGCGTCTTGATCTATCTCTATAGATCTTGATGCCCAATATGTAAGCAGCTTTATCCAGGTCTTCCTTTGAAAAACACTCTTCAAACAACCATTTATGCTTTCAGAAATTCTACATTATTTCGGATCAACAATATGTCATCCACATATACTTATCAGAAATGTTGTAGTGCTCCCACTCACTTTCTTGTAAATACAAGTTTCTAGCAAACATTGTATAAACCTAAAAGCTTTGATCACTCCATCAAAACATATATTTGATTCCGAGATGCTTGCTCTAGTCCATAGAAGGATTGCTGGAGCCAGCATACCTTTTAGCATCCTTAGGATCGACAAAACCTTTTATTGTATCACATACAACTTTTCTTACGAAAACTGGTAAGAAAACTTGTTTTGACATCCATCTGTAAGATTTCATAATCGAAAAATACAGCTAATGCTATCATGATTCCGACGGACTTAAGCATCGCTACGGGTGAGAAATTCTCATCGTAGTCAACTCCTTGAACTTGTGAAAAGACTCTTTCCCACAAGTCGAGCTTCATAGACGGTAACATTACCGCCCACGTCCGTCTTCTTCTTAAAGATCCATTTATCTCAATGGCTTGCCGATCATCGGGCAAGTCCACCAAAGTCCATACTTTGTTCTGATATATGGATCCTATCTCGGATTTCATGGCTTCTAACCATTTGTCGGAATACGGGCCCACCATCGCTTCTCCATAGCTCGTAGGTTCATTGTTGTCTAACAACATGATATCTAAGACAGGATTACCGTACCACTTAGGAGTAGTACATATCCTTGTCGACCTACGAGGTTCGATAGCAACTTGATCCGAAGCTTCATGATCACTATCATTAACTTCCTATTCAACAGACGTAGGCGCCACAGAAAACATCTTTCTGTGTTGCATCACTCTCTGGTTGAAGTAAAGGTTCGACAACCTCATCAAGTTCTATCTTCCTCCCACTCAATTCTTTCGAGAGAAACTCCTTCTCGAGAAAGGACCCGTTCTTAGCGACAAACAATTTGCCCTCGGATCTGAGATAGAAGGTATACCCTACTGTCACCTTTGGGTATCCTATGAAGATGTGTTTGTCCGCTTTGGGTTCGAGCTTCTCCGGCTGAAGCCTTAAGCATCGCAGCCCCAAACATTAAGAAACGACAACTTTGGTTTCTTGCCAAACCAATGTTCATACGACATCATCTCAACGGACTTAGATGGTGTCCTATCTAAAGTGAATGCAGCTGTCTCTTAACGCATAACCTCAAAAATGAAAACGGTAGATTGGTAACAGACATCATAGATCGGCACCATATCTCATAGGTTCGATTACGACGTCCGACACACCATTACCTTGTGGGTGTTCCAGGTGGCTTTCAACTGTGAACAATTACAATGTCTTAAGTGATTGCCAAACTCATAACTCAGAACACACTTCTGATGGATCGATAGAACATGACTCTTATTGTTATGATGATTCTTAACTTCACCTCTGAAACGCTTGACTTTTCTACAACGTTTCAGACCTTGTGCTTCATTAGTAAGATATACCTATATCTACCCAATCGTCAGTGAAGATGAGAAAATAGCGATATCCCACGCACGCTCAATTCTCATTGGATCACACGCATCAGCATGCATGTTTCCACAAGTCACTTGGCCCGTTTCATTGTACCTGAAAACGGGGTCTTAGTCATCCTGCCCATGAGGCATGGCTCGCATGTGTCAAGCGATTTCAAAATCAAAGTGACTCCAAACATCCAATCGACATGGAGTTTTTCTTCCATGCATCTTACGCCCAATAATGACCTAAGCGGCAGTGGCCACAAGAAAGTGGTACTATCATTATTACTCTACATCTTTTGGCGTGAAACATGTGTATTTACCACGACCGAGATTCCAATGAAACCATTCACATAGGGTGCATGACCAATGAAAGGTATTATTCATGTAAACAGAATAACCAGTATTCTCTAACTTTAAATGAATAAGCTATTGCAAATGAACATGATCTAATCATATTCATGCTCAACATAGACACCTGATAACATTTCTAGGTTCAATATTAATCCCGAAGGCAGATGGCCGTGCGATGGTGATCTCATCAACTTTGGAAACACTTCCAACCACACATCGTCACCTGCCCCTTAAGCAGTCTCCGTTTAGTCCGTAGCTTTAGCTTCAAGTCACCAATAATAGCAACTGAACCGGTATCCAATACCCAGGTGCTACCAGGAGTACTAGCGAGGTAACACATTAATAACACGTATATACTTTGTTGAAGTTGCCAGCCTTCTTATCTACCATGCATTTTGGGGTAATTCCGCTACCAGTGACCGTTCCCCTTACAATAGAAGCACTTAGTCTCGGGTTTGGGTTCAACCTTGGGTTCCTTCACTGGAGCGGCAACTGGCTTGCCATCCATGAAGTTTCCCTTCTAGCCCTTGCCCTTCTTGAAACCAGTGGTCTTGTTAAACCATCAACACTTGATGCTCCTTCTTGATTTCTACCTTTTGCGGTCTTAAGCACCGCGAACAGCTCCGGGATCAACTCCATTCCTTGCATGTCATAGTTCATCACGAAGATCTAGTAGCTTAGTGATAGTGGCTAGATAACTCTATCAATCACTATCGTATCTGGAAGTTTAACTCCCACTTGATTTAAGTGATTGTAGCACCCAGACATTCTGAGCACATGCTCACTAGCTGAGCTATTCTCCTCCATCTTGTTGGCAAAAGAACTTGTCAGAGGTCTCATACCTCTCAACAGTCAAACG
>NC_053027.1:29887273-30061228 GCF_003073215.2 Triticum urartu
ATGATAGTGCAACTTATTTGTGGCACTGCCGTTTAGGTCATATCGGTGTAAAGCGCATGAAGAAACTCCATACTGATGGACTTTTGGAACCACTTGATTATGAATCACTTGGTACTTGCGAACCGTGCCTCATGGGCAAGATGACTAAAACGCCGTTCTCCGGTACTATGGAGAGAGCAACAGATTTGTTGGAAATCAAACATACAGATGTATGTGGTCCGATGAATGTTGAAGCTCGTGGTGGATATCTTTATTTTCTCACCTTCACAGATGATTTAAGCAAATATGGGTATATCTACTTAATGAAACATAAGTCTGAAACATTTGAAAAGTTCAAAGAATTTTAGAGTGAAATTGAAAATCATCGTAACAAGAAAATAAAGTTTCTACGATCTGATCGTGGAGGAGAATATTTGAGTTACAAGTTTGGTCTACATTTGAAACAATGTGGAATAGTTTCGCAACTCACGCCATCCGGAACACCACAGCGTAATGGTGTGTCCGAACATCGTAATCGTAATTTACTTGATATGGTGCGATCTATGATGTCTCTTACAGATTTACCGCTATCGTTTTGGGGCTATGCTTTAGAGACGGCCGCATTCACGTTAAATAAGGCACCATCGAAATCCGTTGAGACGATGCCTTATGAACTATGGTTTGGCAAGAAACCAAAGTTGTCGTTTCTCAAAGTTTGGGGCTGCGATGCTTATGTGAAAAAGCTTCAACCTGATAAGCTCGAACCCAAATCAGAGAAATGTGTCTTCATAGGATATCCAAAGGAAACTATTGGATACACCTTCTATCACAGATCCGAAGGCAAGACTTTTATTGCTAAATTCGGAAACTTTCTAGAGAAGGAGTTTCTCTCGAAAGAAGTGAGTGGGAGGAAAGTAGAACTTGACAAGGTAACTGTACCTGCTCCCTTGATGGAAAGTAGTCCATCACAGAAAACTATTTCAGTGACACCTACACCAGTTAGTGAGGAAGCTAATGATGATGATCATGAAACTTCAGATCAAGATACCACTGAACCTCGTAGATCAACCAGAGTGAGATCCGCACCAGAGTGGTACGGTAATCCTGTTCTGGAAGTCATGCTACTAGATCATGATGAACCTACAAACTATGAAGAAGCGATGGTGAGCCCAGATTCCGCAAAATGGCTTGAAGCCATGAAATCTGAGATGGGATCCATGTATGAGAACAAAGTATGGACTTTGGTTGACTTGCCCGATGATCGGCAAGCAATTGAGAATAAATGGATCTTCAAGAAGAAGACTGACGCTGACGGTAACACTACTGTCTACAAAGCTCGACTTGTCGCAAAAGGTTTTCAACAAGTTCAAGGGATTGACTACGATGAGACCTTCTCACCCGTAGCGATGCTTAAGTCTGTCCGAATCATGTTAGCAATTGCCGCATTTTATGATTATGAAATTTGGCAGATGGATGTCAAAACTGCATTCCTGAATGGATTTCTGGAAGAAGAGTTGTATATGATGCAACCGGAAGGTTTTGTCGATCCAAAGGGAGCTAACAAAGTGTGCAAGCTCCAGCGATCCATTTATGGACTGGTGCAAGCCTCTCGGAGTTGGAATAAACGCTTTGATAGTGTGATCAAAGCATTTGGGTTTATGCAGACTTTCGGAGAAGCCTGTATTTACAAGAAAGTGAGTGGGAGCTCTGTAGCATTTCTGATATTATATGTGGATGACATATTACTGATTGGAAATGATATAGAATTTCTGGATAGCATAAAGGGATACTTGAATAAGAGTTTTTCAATGAAAGACCTTGGTGAAGCTGCTTACATATTAGGCATAAAGATCTATAGAGATAGATCAAGACGCTTAATTGGACTTTCACAAAGCACATACCTTGACAAGATTTTGAAAAAGTTCAAAATGGATCAAGCAAAGAAAGGGTTCTTGCCTGTGTTACAAGGTGTGAAGTTGAGTCAGACTCAATGCCCGACCACTGCAGAAGATAGAGAGAAAATGAAAGATGTTCCCTATGCTTCAGCCATAGGCTCTATCATGTATGCAATGCTGTGTACCAGACCTGATGTGTGCCTTGCTATAAGTTTAGCAGGGAGGTACCAAAGTAATCCAGGAGTGGATCACTGGACAGCGGTCAAGAACATCCTGAAATACCTGAAAGGGACTAAGGATATGTTTCTCATATATGGAGGTGACAAAGAGCTCATCGTAAAAGGTTACGTTGATGCAAGCTTTGACACTGATCCGGACGATTCTAAATCGCAAACCAGATACGTGTTTACATTAAACGGTGGAGCTGTCAGTTGGTGCAGTTCTAAACAAAGCGTCGTAGCGGGATCTACATGTGAAGCGGAGTACATAGCTGCTTCGGAAGCAGCAAATGAAGGAGTCTGGATGAAGGAGTTCATATCCGATCTAGGTGTCATACCTAGTGCATCAGGTCAAATGAAAATCTTTTGTGACAATACTGGTGCAATTGCCTTGGCAAAGGAATCCAGATTTCACAAGAGAACCAAGCACATCAAGAGACGCTTCAATTCCATCCGGGATCTAGTCCAAGTGGGAGACATAGAGATTTGCAAGATACATATGGATCTGAATGTTGCAGACCCGTTGACTAAGCCTCTTCCACGAGCAAAACATGATCAGCACCAAGGCTCCATGGGTGTTAGAATCATTACTGTGTAATCTAGATTATTGACTCTAGTGCAAGTGGGAGACTGAAGGAAATATGCCCTAGAGGCAATAATAAAGTTATTATTTATTTCCTTATATCATGATAAATGTTTATTATTCATGCTAGAATTGTATTAACCGGAAACATAATACATGTGTGAATACATAGACAAACAGAGTGTCACTAGTATGCCTCTACTTGACTAGCTCGTTAATCAAAGATGGTTATGTTTCCTAACCATGAACAAAGAGTTGTTATTTGATTAATGGGATCACATCATTAGGTGAATGATCTGATTGACATGACCCATTCCATTAGCTTAGCACCCGATCGTTTAGTATGTTGCTATTGCTTTCTTCATGACTTATACATGTTCCTATGACTATGAGATTATGCAACTCCCGTTTGCCGGAGGAACACTTTGTGTGCTACCAAACGTCACAACGTAAATGGGTGATTATAAAGGTGCTCTACAGGTGTCTCCAAAGGTACATGTTGGGTTGGCGTATTTCGAGATTAGGATTTGTCACTCCGAATTGTCGGAGAGGTATCTCTGGGCCCTCTCGGTAATGCACATCACTTAAGCCTTGCAAATTGCAACTAATGAGTTAGTTGCGATGATGTATTACGGAACGAGTAAAGAGACTTGCCGGTAACGAGATTGAACTAGGTATTGAGATACCGACGATCGAATCTCGGGCAAGTAACATACCGATGACAAAGGGAACAACGTATGTTGTTATGCGGTTTGACCGATAAAGATCTTCGTAGAATATGTAGGAGCCAATATGAGCATCCAGGTTCCGCTATTGGTTATTGACCGGAGACGTGTCTCGGTCATGTCTACATTGTTCTCGAACCCGTAGGGTCCGCACGCTTAACGTTACGATGACAGTTTATTATGAGTTATATGTTTTGATGTACCGAAGGTTGTTCGGAGTCCTGGATGTGATCATGGACATGACGAGGAGTCTCGAAATGGTCGAGACATAAAGATTGATATATTGGAAGCCTATGTTTGGACATCGGAAGTGTTCCGGGTGAAATCGGCATTTTACCGGAGTACCGGGAGGTTACCGGAACCCCCGGTAACCTAATGGGCCTTAATGGGCCTAGTGGAGGAAGAGGAGAGGAGTGGGAGACGCCCTAGTTGGAAATATGCCCTAGAGGCAATAATAAATTAGTTATTATTATATTTCCTTGTTCATGATAATCGTTTATTATCCATGCTAGAATTGTATTGATAGGAAACTCAGATACATGTGTGGATACATAGACAACACCATGTCCCTAGTAAGCCTCTAGTTGACTAGCTCGTTGATCAATAGATGGTTACGGTTTCCTGACCATGGACATTGGATGTCGTTGATAACGGGATCACATCATTAGGAGAATGATGTGATGGACAAGACCCAATCCTAAGCCTAGCACACTAGATCGTGTAGTTCGTATGCTAAAGCTTTTCTAATGTCAAGTATCATTTCCTTAGACCATGAGATTGTGCAACTCCCGGATACCGTAGGAGTGCTTTGGGTGTGCCAAACGTCACAACGTAACTGGGTGGCTATAAAGGTACACTACGGGTATCTCCGAAAGTGTCTGTTGGGTTGGCACGAATCGAGACTGGGATTTGTCACTCCGTGTGACGGAGAGGTATCTCTGGGCCCACTCGGTAGGACATCATCATAATGTGCACAATGTGATCAAGGAGTTGATCACGGGATGATGTGTTACGGAACGAGTAAAGAGACTTGCCGGTAACGAGATTGAACAAGGTATCGGGATACCAACGATCGAATCTCGGGCAAGTATCGTACCGCTAGACAAAGGGAATTGTATACGGGATTGATAAGTCCTTGACATCGTGGTTCATCCGATGAGATCATCGTGGAACATGTGGGAGCCAACATGGGTATCCAGATCCCGCTGTTGGTTATTGACCGGAGAACGTCTCGGTCATGTCTGCATGTCTCCCGAACCCGTAGGGTCTACACACTTAAGGTTCGATGACGCTAGGGTTATAAAGGAAGTTTGTATGTGGTTACCGAATGTTGTTCAGAGTCCCGGATGAGATCCCGGACGTCACGAGGAGTTCCGGAATGGTCCGGAGGTAAAGATTTATATATGGGAAGTCCTGTTTTGGTCACCGGAAAGGTTTCGGGGTTTATCGGTAATGTACCGGGACCACCGGAGGGGTCCGGGGGTCCACCGGGGGGGGCATGGGCCCCAGAGGCATACATGGGCCAAGTGTGAGAAGGCACCAGCCCCTAGGTGGGCTGGGGCGCCTCCCACTAAGGCCCATGCGCCTAGAAGGGGAGAGGGGGCAAACCCTAAGGGCAGATGGGCCCTAAGGCCCATACTCCCTGCGCCTCCCTCTCCTCCCCCCTTGTGGCCGCCACCCATAGATGGGTTTGGGGCTGCCGCCCCTCTAGGGGTGGGAACCCTAGAGGGGGCGCACCCTCCTCCCCTTCCCCTATATATATGAGGCCTAGGGGCTGCCCAATACACGCGATTTGATCTCTCGTTGGTGCAGCCCTCCCTCTCTTTCTCCTCATATCCCGTGGTGCTTGGCGAAGCCCTGCAGGATTGCCACACTCCTCCACCACCACCACGCCGTTGTGCTGCTGCTGGATGGAGTCTTCCTCAACCTCTCCCTCTCTCCTTGCTGGATCAAGGCGTGGGAGACATCGTCGGGCTGTACGTGTGTTGAACGCGGAGGTGCCGTCCGTTCGGCACTAGGATCATCGGTGATTTGGATCACGACGAGTACGACTCCATCAACCCCGTCTCTTGAACGCTTCCGCTTATTAGCGATATACAAGGGTATGTAGATGCACTCTCCCTTCCCTCGTTGCTGGTTTCTCCATAGATAGATCTTGGTGACACGTAGGAAAATTTTGAATTTCTGCTACGTTCCCCAACAGTGGCATCATGAGCTAGGTCTATGCGTAGTTTCTATGCACGAGTAGAACACAAAGTAGTTGTGGGCGTTGATTTTGTTCAATATGCTTACCGTTACTAGTCCAATCTTGATTCGGCGGCATCGTGGGATGAAGCGGCCCGGACCGACCTTACACGTACTCTTACGTGAGACTGGTTTCACCGACTGACATGCACTAGTTGCATAAGGTGGCTAGCGGGTGTCTGTCTCTCCCACTTTAGTCGGATCGGATTCGATGAAAAGGGTCCTTATGAAGGGTAAATAGCAATTGGCATATCACGTTGTGGTTTTGCGTAGGTAAGAAACGTTCTTGCTAGAAACCCATAGCAGCCACGTAAAACATGCAAACAACAATTAGAGGACGTCTAACTTGTTTTTGCAGGGTATGCTATGTGATGTGATATGGCCAAAAGGATGTGATGAATGATATATGTGATGTATGAGATTGATCATGTTCTTGTAATAGGAATCACGACTTGCATGTCGATGAGTATGACAACCGGCAGGAGCCATAGGAGTTGTCTTAATTTATTTATGACCTGCGTGTCAACATAAACGTCATGTAATTACTTTACTTTTATTGCTAACCGTTAGCTGTAGTAGTAGAAGTAATAGATGACGTGACAACTTCATGGAGACACGATGATGGAGATCATGGTGTCATGCCGGTGACAAGATGATCATGGAGCCCCAAGATGGAGATCAAAGGAGCTATATGATATTGGCCATATCATGTCACTATTATTTGATTACATGTGATGTTTATCATGTTTATGCATCTTGTTTACTTAGAACGACGGTAGTAAATAAGATGATCCCACATAATAATTTCAAGAAAGTGTTCCCCCTAACTGTGCACCGTTGCGAAAGTTTGTCGTTTCGAAGCACCACGTGATGATCGGGTGTGATAGATTCTTACGTTCACATACAACGGGTGTAAGACAGATTTACACACGCAAAACACTTAGGTTGACTTGACGAGCCTAGCATGTGTATAGACATGGCCTCGGAACACAAGAGACCGAAAGGTCGAGCATGAGTCGTATGGTAGATACGATCAACATGAAGATGTTCACCGATGTTGACTAGTCCGTCTCACGTGATGATCGGACACGGCCTAGTTGACTCGGATCATGTAATCACTTAGATGACTAGAGGGATGTCTATCTGAGTGGGAGTTCATAAGATGAACTTAATTATCCTGAACATAGTCAAAAGATCTTTGCAAATTATGTCGTAGCTCGCGCTTCAGTTCTACTGTTTAGATATGTTCCTAGAGAAAATTTAGTTGAAAGTTGATAGTAGCAATTATGCAGACTAGGTCCGTAAACTGAGGATTGTCCTCATTGCTTCATAGAAGGCTTATGTCCTTAATGCACCGCTCAGTGTGCTGAACCTTGAACGTCATCTGTGGATGTTGCGAACATCTGACATACACGATTTGATAACTACGTGATAGTTCAGTTAAACGGTTTAGAATTGAGGCACCGAAGACGGTTTTGAAATGTCGCAAAACATATGAGATGTTTTGAGGACTGAAATTGGGATTTCAGGCTCGTGCCCACGTCAAAAGGTATAAGACCTCCGACGATTTTCTTAGCCTACAAACTAAGGGAGAAAAGCTCAATTGTTGAGCTTGTGCTCAGATTGTCTAAGTACAACAATCGCTTGAATCGAGTGGGAGGTGATCTTCCAGATGAAATAGTGATGGTTCTCCGAAGTCATTACCACCAAGCTGCTAGAGCTTCGTGATGAACTATGATATATCAGGGACATATATGATGATCCTTGAAATATTTGCAATGTTTGACACCGCGAAAGTAGAAATCAAGAAGGAGCATCAATTGTTGATGGTTGGTGAAACCACTAGTTTCAAGAAGGGCAAGGGAACAAAGGGATACTTCATGAAACGGCAATTCAGCTGCTGCTCTGGTGAAGAAACCCAAGGTTGAACCCAAACCCGAGACTAAGTGCTTCTGTAATAAGGGGAACAGCCATTGGAGCAGAATTACCCTAGATACTTGGTAGATTAGAAGGCTGGCAAGGTCGATAGAAGTATATTGGATATACATTGTGTTGATGTGTACTTTACTAGTACTCCTAGTAGCACCAGGGTATTAAATACCGGTTCGGTTGCTAAGTGTTAGTAACTCGAAATAAAAGCTACGGAATAAATGGAGACTAGCTAAAGGTGAGATGACGATATGTGTTGGAAGTATTTCCAAGGTTGATCAAATATCGTACGCTCCCTCTACCGTCAAGATTGGTGTTTGTGTTGAGCATAGACATGATTGGATTATGTCTATCGCAATACGGTTATTCATTTAAAGAGAATAATGGTTACTCTGTTTATTTGAATAATACCTTCAATGGTCTTACACCTGAAATGAATGGTTTATTGAATCTCGATCGTAGTGATACACATGTTCATGCCAAAAGATATAAGATAGTAATGATAGTACCACCTACTTGTGGCACTGCCACTTAAGTCATATCAGTATAAAACGCATGAAGAAGCTCCATGTTGATGGATCTTTGGACTCACTCGTTTTTGAAAAGTTTGAGACATGCGAACCATGTCTATTGGTGTATATGCATGAAGAAACTCCATGCAAATGGACCGTTTGGACTCACTTGATTTTGAATCACTTGAGACATGAAAATCATACCACATGGGCAAGATGACTGAAAGCCTCGTTTTTAGTAAAATGGAACTAGAAAGCAACTTGTTGGAAGTAATACATTTTGATGTGTGCAATCCAATGAGTGCTGAGGCATGTAGTGGATATCGTTATGTTCTTACTTCACAGATGATTTGAGTAGATGTTGAGTATATTTACTTGATGAACCATGAGTCTGAATTATTGAAAGGTTCAAGTAATTTCAGGGTGAAGTTGAAAGATCGTCGTAAAAAGAGGATAAAAGATCTATGATATGATCATAGAGATGAATATCTGAATTACGAGTTTGGCACAGAATTAAGACATTGTGGAAATTGTTTCACAACTAATACAGCCTGGAACACCATAGTGTGATGGTGCGTCCGAACATCATAACTGCACCCTATTGGATATGATGCATACCATGATGTCTCTTATCGAATTACCACGATAGTTTATGGGTTAGGCATTAGAGAAAACCACATTCACTTTAATAGGGCACCACGTAATTCCGATGAGATGACACCGTATGAACTATGGTTTAGAGAAACCTAAGCTGCCATTTCTTAAAAGTTTGGGGCTGCGATGCTTATGTGAAAAAAGTTTCAGGCTGATAAGCTCGAACCCAAAGCGGATAAATGCATCTTCATAGGACACCCAAAATAGTTGGGTATACCTCCTGTCTCAGATCCGAAAGCAATAAGGGATTGTTTCTAGAATCGGGTCCTTTCTCGAGGAAAAGTTTCTCTCGAAAGGATTGAGTGGGAGGATGGTGGAGACTTGATGAGGTTATTGAACCGTCTCTTCAACTAGTGTGTGGCAGGGAACAGGAAGTTCTTCCTGTGGCACCTACACCAATTGAAGTGGAAGCTTATGATAGTGATCATGAAACTTCGGATCAAGTCACTACCAAACCTCGTGGGATGACAAGGATGCGTACTACTTCAGAGTGGTACGAAATCCTGTCTTGGAAGTCATGTTGCTAGACAAGAATGAACCTACGAGCCATGGAGAAGCGATGGTGGGCCCGGATTCTGATAAATGGCTCGAGGCCATAAAATCTGAGATAGGATCCATGTATGAAAACAAAGTGTAGACTTTGGAAGAACTACTTGATGGTCGTAAGGTCTGTTAGGTACATATGGATCTTAAAAGGAAGACGGACAATGATGGTAAATGTCACCATTAAGAAAGCTCGACTTGTCATTAAGATGTTTTTCGACAAGTTCAAGGAGTTGACTATGATGAGACTTTCTCACTCATAGCGATGCTAAGAGTCTGTTGGGATTATATTAGCGATTACTGCATTATTTATGAAATCTTGCAGATAGGATGTCAAAACATCGTTTTCTCAACGATTTTCTTGAGGAAAGGTTGTATGTGATACAACCGGAAGGTTTAGTTAATCCTGAAAGATGCTAATAAGTATGCAAAGCTCCAGCAATCCTTCTGAGGACTGGAGTAAGCATCTCGGAGTTGGAATGTATGCTTTGATGAGATGATCAAAGATTTTGGGTGTATACAAAGTTTATGAGAAACTTGTATTTCCAAAAAGGTGAGTGGGAGCACTATAGAATTTCTGATGAATATATGTTGTTGACATATTGTTGATCAGAAATGACGTAGAATTTCTGGAAAGCATATAGGGTTATTTGGAAAGTGTTTTTCAATGGAAAGCCTGGATTAAGCTACTTGAACATTGAGCATCAAGATCTATAAGGATAGATCAAAACGCTTAATAGTACTTTCAAATGAGCACATACCTTGACATGATCTTGAAGGTGTTCAAGATGGATCAGTCAAAGAAGGAGTTCTTGCCTGAGTTGTAAGGTATGAAGTTAAGACTTAAAGCTCGACCACGGCAGAATAGAGAGAAAGGACGAAGGTCGTCCCCTGTGCTTAAGACATAGGCTCTACAGTATGCTATGCTGTGTACCGCACCTGAAATGTGCCTTGCCATGAGTCAGTCAAGGGGTACAAGAGTGATCTAAGAATGGATCACATGACAGCGGTCAAAGTTATCCTTAGTAACTAGTGGACTAAGGAATTTTCTCGATTATGGAGGTGATAAAGAGTTCGACGTAAAGAGTTACGTCGATGCAAGCTTAACACCTATCCGGATAGCTCTGAGTAGAGATACCGGATACGTATAATGGAGCAACAATTTAGAATAGCTCCATGTAGAACAGTTATTTGGAATAGCTCCAAATAGAACATGGTAGCTACATCTAGGAGATGACATAGAGATTTGTAAAGCACACACGGATCTGAAAGGTTCAGACCCGTTGACTAAAACCTCTCTCACAAGCAACATGATCAAACCCAGAACTCATTGAGTGTTAATCACATGGTGATGTGAACTAGATTATTGACTCTAGTAAACTCTTTGGATGTTGGTCACATGGCGATGTGACCTGTGAGTGTTAATCACATGGCGATGTGAACTAGATTATTGACTCTAGTGCAAGTGGGAGACTGTTGGAAATATGCCCTAGAGGCAATAATAAATTAGTTATTATTATATTTCCTTGTTCATGATAATCGTTTATTATCCATGCTAGAATTGTATTGATAGGAAACTCAGATACATGTGTGGATACATAGACAACACCATGTCCCTAGTAAGCCTCTAGTTGACTAGCTCGTTGATCAATAGATGGTTACGGTTTCCTGACCATGGACATTGGATGTCGTTGATAACGGGATCACATCATTAGGAGAATGATGTGATGGACAAGACCCAATCCTAAGCATAGCACTAGATCGTGTAGTTCGTATGCTAAAGCTTTTCTAATGTCAAGTATCATTTCCTTAGACCATGAGATTGTGCAACTCCCGGATACCGTAGGAGTGCTTTGGGTGTGCCAAACGTCACAACGTAACTGGGTGGCTATAAAGGTACACTACAGGTATCTCCGAAAGTGTCTGTTGGGTTGGCACGAATCGAGACTGGGATTTGTCACTCCGTGTGACGGAGAGGTATCTCTGGGCCCACTCGGTAGGACATCATCATAATGTGCACAATGTGATCAAGGAGTTGATCACGGGATGATGTGTTACGGAACGAGTAAAAGAGACTTGCCGGTAACGAGATTGAACAAGGTATCGGGATACCGACGATCGAATCTCGGGCAAGTATCGTACCGATGACAAAGGGAATTGTATACGGGATTGATTAAGTCCTTGACATCGTGGTTCATCCGATGAGATCATCGTGGAACATGTGGGAGCCAACATGGGTATCCAGATCCCGCTGTTGGTTATTGACCGGAGACGTCTCGGTCATGTCTGCATGTCCCGAACCCGTAGGGTCTACACACTTAAGGTTCGATGACGCTAGGGTTATAAAGGAAGTTATGTGGTTACCGAATGTTGTTCGGAGTCCCGGATGAGATCCCGGATGTCACGAGGAGTTCCGGAATGGTCCGGAGGTAAAGATTTATATATGGGAAGTCCTGTTTTGGTTCCGGAAGAGTTTCGGGGTTTATCGGTAACGTACCGGGACCACCGGGAGGGTCCCGGGGGTCCACCAAGTGGGGCCACCAGCCCCGGAGGGCTGCATGGGCCAAGTGTGGGAAGGGACCAGCCCCAGGTGGGCTGGTGCGCCCCCCACAAGGGCCCTAGGCGCATGGAAGAGTGGGAAGGGGGCAAACCCTAAAGGGATGGGCCTTAGGGCCCATATTGGTGCGCCTCCCTCTCCCATCCCCTCTTGGCCGCCACCCTTGTTCCCCATCTAGGGCTGCCGGCCCCCCTAGGGGTGGGAACCCTAGAGGGGGCGCAGCCCCTCCCCTTCCCTATATATATTGATGCATTGGGCTGCCCACAACAGGCGATTCGATCTCTCGTTGGTGCAACCCTGCATCTCTCTCTCCCTCCTCTTCTGTGGTGCTTGGCGAAGCCCTGCAGGATTGCCACGCTCCTCCATCACCACCACGCCATTGTGCTGCTGCTGGATGGAGTCTTCCTCAACCTCTCCCTCTCTCCTTGCTGGATCAAGGCGTGGGAGACGTCACCGGGCTGTACGTGTGTTGAACGCGGAGGTGCCGTGCGTTCGGCACTTGGTCATCGGTGATTTGAATCACGACGAGTACGACTCCATCAACCCCGTTCACTTGAACGCTTCCGCTTAGCGATCTACAAGGGTATGTAGATGCACTCTCCTTCCCCTCGTTGTTGGTTTCTCCATAGATAGATCTTGGTGATACGTAGGAAAATTTTGAATTTCTGCTACGTTCCCCAACACCCTAGACACACAAGTTGATCCACGTGATCGTTCCTTAGCCGTGTGCGGTGCCCCCTGCCACCATATTCCACCTCGATCATATCGTTGCAGTGTTTAGGCGAAGCCCTGCGTCGGTAGAACATCATCATCGTCACCACGCCGTTGTGCTGACGGAACTCATCCCCGAAGCTTTGCTGGATCGGAGCCCGGGGAGCGTCATCGAGCTGTACGTGTGCTAAGAACTCGGAGGTGCCGGAGTAACGGTACTTGGATCGGTCGGATCGGGAAGACGTACGACTACTTCCTCTACGTTGTGTCAACGCTTCCGCAGTCGGTCTGCGAGGTACGTAGACAACACTCTCCCCTCTCGTTGCTGTGCATCACCATGATCTTGCGTGTGCGTAGGAAAATTTTGAAATTACTACGTTCCCCAACAGGCTTGTGGGCCTAACTTCTGCGCACTGCCCTGTGAGTCTGCTGGGCCTTTAGGGCCTGTAATTGCACGCCCGTGGCCTAGCAGGCCCACAGGGCAGCGCCCCAATTTTTTTATAGTTTTTTTCTTTTCTGCTTATTTTCTTCTATTTATTTCTGCGTAGTTTTTTGTATAGTTTTTTCTTTTCTATTATATTTATTTTCTTCTATTTATTTGTGAGTAGTTTTTATCTAGTTTGCCAAAATTCAACATTTTCAGAGTTCATTTTGTAGTGATTTTCAATTTCACGGTCATTTGGCTCTCTAAACAAATCAGTAAACGAATAAAAAATAGCAAATATAGTTTTTTTTCTTTTCTACTTTATTTTTTCTTCTATTTATTTCTGAGTAGTTTTTTTCTTTTCTGCTATATTTATTTTCTTCTATTTATTTCTGAGTAGTTTTTTATATAGTTTTTTTCTTTTCTGCTATAGTTTTTTTCTTTTCTGCTATTTTTTCTTTTCTGCTTTATTTATTTTCTTCTATTCATTTATTTTTATATACCATGCCAAGTTGATGGTTAAAACTTGATGGTCAAAGTCTGGAGTTATAACCAAAGTTTAAAAAAATGAAATGCCGAAGTGCAACTAGTTTTTGCCATAACAGAAGAAGTCCGGAGTTGTAATAAGTTATTAAAAATAAAAAGGAGGTGCAATGCTCATTAATTAGCTTCAAGCCTTTCGGAATAGTGTAAACTGCACTGCACATAGCTCCGTGCAGTCTACCATATTCCTCAAAGCTTGAAGCTAAGCAATGTGAGCATTGAGCCTCTTCTTCATCGTCTCTGCACTCAGGGCTTATAAACCGCTCCTAGTCCCTCTCTCTTCGCGAGGTGGGACTAAAAAACAACTTACTAAGAAACTGTAGAACTGGTTCATGCCATGAACCGGTACTAAAGGTGCTCGTGCGGCCCTAGCCTTACCTGACACAACCTTATTAGTACCAGTTCGTGGCACGAACCGGTGCTAAAGGTTCGCCATGAACCGGTACTAAAGAGCTCCTCCCGCCTAGCAGTTGGAACCGGTACTAAAGAGCTCCTCCCGCCTAGCAGTTGAATGGTGCATACTGAATGCACAAAAAGTCTGGAGTTGTAATAAGTTTTAAAAAATGAAATGCCTTTGTAACAGATGAGTTTAATTTCGCCAGAAACCCGAATACTTCGAAAGAGATTGTCCAGTTTGCAAACGAAGTGCATCCAGTTTTTGCCGTAACCCTCTCTACTTTTTTGAATATGATATGTGGGTAAAATGATGATACCATGCCAAGTTTCAACTTTTTCAGAGTTCATTTGTAGTGCTTTTCAATTTCCAGATCATTTAGTTCTCAAAACAAATCATTAAATGCATGAAAAATAGCAAATGAAGGCATAAATGGTTGAAAGTTGATGGCGTCGCTTTGAATGGTGCATACTGAACGCAAAAAATATATGAGCATTTAGATCATGATCTTATATTTCTTTATAGTCTGAATTGTCAATATGATCTTATACATCAAAAATACTTTGATCATCAATGATCTTTTTGTGTACAATCTGAATTGTCAATATGAGTCCTCAACGATTTGTAAACCGGTGAAGACTCATATTGCGGCCACAAATTCTACACATAGAGTTCAATGAAGACCAAGTGCTTGTGATAGTTTGAGAAGTAACATATTTAAGGCGGTAAAAGCCTTGTTAGGGGAGCGAGGTGGGACTAAGAACAGCTTGCCATAACCTCATTAGTACCGGTTCATGGTACGAACCGGCACTAATGGTGATGCACTAGTATAAAAAAGGGCTTTTGTCCCGGTTGGTAAGGCCCTTTAGTCCCGGTTTTCGAACCGGGACTAAAGGGTCGTTACTAATGCCTCTCCCTTGGAACCGGGACTAAAGGGCGCGGCCACGTGGAGCTCCACCTTTAGTCCCGGTTGGTAACACCAACCGGGACTAAAGGAAATTTTATGATTTTTTTTGAATTTTTTTTGAATTTTTTGAATTTTCTTTTTAATTTTCAAATTTCTGAATTATTTTGACCTCTAGTTTGTAATCACCACCCCTCATCACTGCTCAATTTATCCTCTAACCACCCTCATCATTCAAAATCATCTAACTTCCCGAACGGTCACCCATCCTCCCACTCCCCCAGCCTGAGCATGCTTAACTTGCGGGTTCTATTCTCCCTCGTTTCCAAGTCTGCACTTGTTGTTTTCCTGACAATAGTAAGATGTCAATCCTATTAACCTTCAGGAATTTTGCTTGAGCATGAAGTGACACATTTCACTGTTTGAGTTTGAAACTGTTGTTTTTAAAAAAACAATAATTATTTAGTAACACTAATATTTCTTGAATAATTAGTTTGACCACAGTTTGACCGAAGTTTGACCACAGTTTGACCATATTTGACCAAAATTAGAAATAATTGAAATAATTATTTATTAACACTAATATTCTAGAATAATTAGTTTGACCACTGTTTGACCAGATTTGACCACAATTTTTCCAAAAAAAAATTGAATTTTTTTCTGTTACTAGTGGCGCACCTAGCAAATGGTGCGCCACTAGTAAGCCCCGTATCTTTTTTTCTGTTAGGTTTTTGAGGATTTTGAAAATGTTTAACGGGGTTCCCCCGGTTAATTCGGATGTAACTTTTCGAGTAGATGATTTTTCATATAAAAAACTTTTTCATCCGAGTTAGTATGCAAAAGTTATGCCCATTTTTACAAATTTCAAGAGATTTTGCAAATAAAGTCAAAATTCACATTTGCAAATTTTCCCAACAACTAGACCACATATCACATGGAAACTTATTTTATTTTATTTTTTTGACATTTCCATCATTTTTTTATTTTTTTTAAAACTGAAAAGGCAATCCACGTGGGGGGGGGGGGGGAGTTTGAAAATGGGCACGAACCGGGACTAAAGGTCTCAACCCCATTAGTCCCGCACTACAGGAATCAGACAGTTTGCCGTCAGGCAAGTACAGACGGCAAAGGCTGAAATACAGACGGCAAAGACTTTGCCGTCACCTGGCTGACGGCAAAGTGTGACGGCAAAGGCAAAGTCGGCAAAGAGTAATTTGCCGTCAGCTTTTTATCGCGCAGACGGCAAAGTCTTTGCCGTCACCAATCTCTAACAGACGGCAAAGAAGCAGGTTTGCCGTCAGTCAATACACAATATTTGCCGTCATCCGACCAAATTTACAGACGGCAATTTTTTTTATAATTTAAAAAAAATCGTAGGACATGTCAACATCAAAACATTTTCCATAACATTCTTTATAGATCGATTTGCACACAAATCATACATACAGATCCACCCTTGAATATCACAGAATCCTAGTTTGTTCAATCATACATACAGATTTACACTTGCTTGCTTTCTCAAGAACATCGTACAAAGTTGGTACTATCTATTCACACTGTTTGAACTACCAAGATTGGTGTCAGAGATCTTCCGAGAAGATGAGATCAGAGTAGGAAGACTAACGCCAAGAATTACATGGAGTCTAGTAGAAACGCCCTTGAATCAGCCTTGCTCCCTGCGAGAGCCGGTGGGGCGAGCGGTGGCGGCGGCCGCTGGCGGCGAGCACGTGGCTCCTCGACGGGGTTCGCACGGGGCTTGCAGCAGCGGACGGATCCGGCAGCCGTCATTGGAGTTGACCGGCAGCAACCTATGCAAAGAACAGAGAGACAGAGGGATCGAGTGAGGCGCATGAGGAAGAAAGAAGACGGGAAGGTAGAAGAGAGGGGCAGTGGACGCGCGCTAGGTGGTAGCGCCGGCAAGTGGGGCTCAGGCGACGACGTGCTCTGATCTGGGCTCCTCTCCGATCGAGCGGAGCACGGGCGAGGGGGGCGGCGGGCGGTGGGCACGGACGGCCAGCCGGCCTGACGGAGAGGTGCGCGGGAGGCCGAGGCCGGCGGAGAGGTGCGGCGGGAGGCCGAGGCCGGCGGCCTGGCTGATTCGGTGGAGCACGGGCGGGAGGGCGGGGCCGGCGGGCGGTGGGCACGGACGGCCAGCCGGCCTGACGGAGAGGTGCGGCGGGAGGCCGAGGCCGGCGGAGAGGTGCGGCGGGAGGCCGAGGCCGGCGGCGCCTGGCTGATTCGGTGGATGCGAAGGGAGCGGGAGGCAGAGAAAGGGCGTGGGTGGGGAAAAGATCGGTCGAGGAGGGGGGCGTGGGGGGGGGGGTCGACCGGAACGGCCAGTGGGATGGGGGTGGGTGAGATGTGCGTCTAAGATCCTGCCACCTCATCGATCCGAGAGATTGATCTGCGAGATGTGTTTCTTGTTTTGCCGTCATCTGTTTTTTTACAGACGGCAAAATATCTTTGCTGTCATCAGTTCTTTTTACAGACGGCAAACTATGTCTTTGCCGTCATCAGTTTTTTTACAGACGGCAAAATATACTCTTTGCCGTCTGTATTCTTTTACAGACGGCAAAATATACTCTTTGCCGTCTGTGTTTTTTTTACACAGACGGCAAAGTATGCTCTTTGCCATCTGTATTTTTTTCGCAGACGGCAAAGTCTGTTTTGCCGTTAGTAAATTTTTAGCAAACGGCAAAGTGAGCGTTTCCGTCTGTATTTCTTGCCGTCTGCAGTTGACGGCAAAATTGTCTTTGCCGTCAGGCCCGACCAAAAACTGACGGCAAAGACAGCCACAGACGGCAAATTAGCTGATTCCTGTAGTGCCGGTTCGTGCCTCAAACCGGGACTAAAGGTTGGGGCTACCAACCGGGACTAATGGGCTTCGCACCCTTTAGTTCCGGTTCGTGGCACGAACCGGGACTAAAGGGCCCAGGTGAACCGGGACTAATGCCTTAGCCGCACGAACCGGGATAAATGCTCACATTAGTCCCGGTTCGTGACTGAATCGGGACTAATGTGAAAACTGCCCCGTGACCATAGCCCTGTTTTCTACTAGTGATGGTGGGGCCATAGCCTAACCGCAGGCTGACACAGCCTCTTTAGTACCGGTTCGTGGCATGAACCGGTACTAAAGGTTCGCCACGAACCGGTACTATTGATCACTGCCACGAACCGGCACTAATGTACACATTAGTGCCGGCTCTAATTCAAACCGACACTAATGTGCTTCACGTTTGACCCTTTTTCTACTAGTGAAGTAGATCGAGCTTGGCAATATCGCAAGCACCTAGCCCAAACGGCTGCAAGAACTCGACATTGGGGTCAACCGCCCTCTCGAGGTTGAATTTGATAAGATATATGTGTCTATTGTGCGGATGAAAGAGTTTCTCAGAGGACCCAAAGAGAGGCAGGTTGTATTGCGTCTTGGAGATGATGGCTTGGGTGAGGCCGTACGTTTCGACGAGGTAGCCCTCAACGACGAAGCTAGGTTTTGGGGAGACGACGGGTGTGGCGGCGGAAAGGGGGCGATGAAGAGAGGGGTGGAAGGCTAGGGATATGAGAGGAGAAGAATGAGGATGAATCTTCGGAGGTGGAGCATGCACGCACGACAGTGTTGGCACCGGCGGCAATGTTAAAGTTACCGGTGAATGGCAGGTTTGAAATGTGGTAGTTTTTTTTTAAGGAACAACCTTGTATTCCATTACAAAGTTAGACTGGCCGAATCGCCAACTACAGAGTTTACAACAAACTCAGGGAAATAGCCTAGCCAAGTTTCATATTCACTATCTCCTAATCTTACACCATGTGCTGCTAGGCCGTGAGCTGCTACATTACAAGATCTTGGACAAACACTAACATTTACATCATCAAAAGCCACATTCAACTGAAATTTTATTTCCTAAAACTCAACACCTAAGGTCGACAAGTCATACTCGCTTGAGATCGCCTGCTTCAACACCACGGAGTCTGTTTCAAATATCACACGATTACATCCCATTTGTGTAGTAGTACTGATTGCATATAACATGACCAGGGCTTCAGCGTGGAGAGCATTGGATACATGTTCAAGATTTCCTGCTTCTACTGCCATAAGCACACCACTATCATTACTGATAGTAAAACCCCATCCACCAGACAAAGATGATTTATGAAAAACACCATCAGTATTTATTTTGACGATCCCACTTGACGGAGGAGACCAACATATGGTGGAATCTTGTTTCTGGGTGCTCCTATCTTCTTAAGGTGCCTTCATGCGATTTTTTTGAGGAAATGGAATGTGGTTTTTTTTAGTGGCAGGGAATGGAAATGTGGTAGCCGCGAATGGATACATTATTGTGGGCCTAAAATCAATTTTCAGGGGATTGTGGGCTTAAATCTCCGCAGGGCAAAAAATAAACTGGTACGAGTATTTAGATATGTGGCCGGTTCCACTTTCAACTTACACCACACGAGAGCAAAAAAAAAAAAAAGATGAGCAGCCCGCTGGCCGGCGGCGACGCCGCCGCTGGAAGACGAGGATCTGCTCACCGAGATCCTCCTCCGCCTCCCCCCACAGCCCTCCTCCCTCACGCGCGCCTCCCTCGTCTGCCGTCAATGGCGCTGCCTCATCTCCGACCCACGATTCGTCCGTCGGTTCCGCCGCCGCCACCGCCGCCACCCTCCCCTCATCGGCTTCTTCGACATGGGTCCTCGCGGCCTCTACTTCGTACCCACACTGGAGGCCCCCAATCGTCTCCCGCCCGAGCGCTTCGCCTTGCAGTTCGAGGACGGCGACCAATTCATGCCCCTCGGATCCCGCCATGGCCTCGTTTTCGTCATCCACCTTTCGTGGAGCCGGGTCCTGGTGTGGGATCCGGTCACCGCCGACCAGCACCTCATCGCCCTCCCCCCTGGGTTAATGGGACATCTGAAC
Organism: Triticum urartu; assembly: GCF_003073215.2. NCBI lineage: Eukaryota > Viridiplantae > Streptophyta > Magnoliopsida > Poales > Poaceae > Triticum > Triticum urartu. The sequence goes on from NC_053027.1 coordinate 29,907,007, forward strand.
AGGACCATGGTCCATGGGGCCGTGCTCCGTGCCGCCGGAGAGGTCCAGCATTTCCAGGTGGTTTTGATGGTGGCAGATGATGATTATGACATGGAGGATAGGCAAATGCTGGCCTGCGTTTACTCGTCGAGGACCGGCCTGTGGGGTGATATCATCTCAGCGCCGCTTCCGCCCAAGGTTCCTATCGGCAGCCGGCCCCTCATGGTTTCTCCGTCCAAGGAAGCTGTGTTGGTTGATAATTCCCTTCACTGGATGCTTTTTGGGAGCTTAGTTGGAATTCTCGAGTTTGATTTGTTGAAGCAGAGCATAGCCGTGATACCGACACCAGTGGGTGTGGTTTCCTCCCACGGTAGACATGAACTGACGGTTGTACGGGCAAAGGGCGATGGCCTTGGTTTCCTCATCGTGATAGACTTCTGTGCCCAATCATGGAGGAGAAAGACTGATTGTCATGGTGTTGCTTCATGGGAGCTGGAAAGAACTATTGAACTGGACAAGTTACTTCCCCTGAATCCAGAGAGGAGAGCACACTTATACATAGTAGGGTTTGCTGAGGAGAATAATGTGGTGTTCGCGTGGACACCAGTTATCGGCCTCTTCCTGATTCATCTTGAGTCATTGCAGTTCAAGAAAACTCCCAATCCCAGCATGCTTGCCCGTTATCTTCCATTTGAAAGTGTCTTTGTTGCAGGTAATAGCATGCCTTTACATATCTCAGAATAAATAAAGTAAGCATGCCTTTGCACTGCGGGTAGTATTAGTATAACAAATCAAGTTAGTTTTTAGTAACTGGTTGATGGAATTGTGTTCACATCCTTTCATGTTAAGCTAACAATTGTAAGCAGTGTTGCATCACTTGTTTCTTCGGTTGCTTGTTGATCTCGTCAACATATAGTGAAGTCATTCTGCAATGTTCTGTTTGATACTTGTGTAATGCATAGCTGCAGTATCTTTTTTTCTCTCAAGATGAGATACACAACTTTTTGAAGTTGATTACATGAAACAAAATCTAAATCACAATCACTTATATTCCCAGGGTTTATTAGTATGATGAGTATATTTTATTTTACTTTCCAATATGGTGTAGGACAAGCTTAAGAATATATCCAGATAACCTCTGCCACACATGAAACATTGTTTGCTTTGACTTATTATGCTTGTAGAAACATGTGTTGGTGGTGGACATGATGGAGCTGTTGCTGGTGGACACGACCGAGGTGAGCTTTTGCTCAATACCTCTACTTGTTAAGCAGGTAAGCTTAAGCTTATCTTCTGTATGTATGTTGAGGTAATCTGAACTGCTGTTAAAAATATTTTCTTTTCTTTTCACTACCATTTCTCAAGTACTCCCTCCGTAAACTAATATAAGAGCGTTTAGATCACTATTTTTGTGATCTAAAAGATCTTATATTAGTTTACGGAGGGAGTACCAAATTGCAAGAAAGATTGTAAGATTTTTTTCTGCAACCCTTTGCTCAGTCTTTATGCGCACCTGACAACCTCCTATGATGCTGCCTTTCATGGCAGGCTGCCTCTCATGGTGAAAGTATTGCGTGACACTATGAGAGTAAAAAGAATGACAGTCATTTTGGACCAATGGAAGTGTGAATTAATTAGATTATGCACAATCCCTTGGTTGAGGCTTATACTGCATGAATTGTTATTTTTGGATCAACTTGAGGCCCACGAGAGGAGGCCCATGGTTCCCTTTATAATGTATTAACTTTGTCAAAGCCGATTGTTTAGTGACTAGCGAACTTGTACATTTCTAAACCAAATGTTTCTGCTTTTCTACCCCATGAGCCCCTCATGTGTCACTGTTCTTTTAATTAACCTCTACTCAGATCAGATGTAGCCAATATTTCTAGTACTAGAAGTTTTTTTTTTGAGAGAGCTAGTATTAGAAGTTGAAGGTGTGTGACTAAACTAAAAGTTGCTTAATGTTGTTCTATGTTTCAAATGTTGGTTTTGTCTAATGATGCTGAAGATGATTTAACTTTGCAGCTTTTGACACAATTTACACAAATGGTGAAGCTAATGTTTATTGTTTGAGACATACAAAAGTTATAAGAATTACTCCCAACGGGTTTCCTGAATGAATAGTACAAATTTGTTTGACTGATGGTATTACTTGCTTTCAGGTATCTAGAGTTATATTCCGGTGGTTGCGATGCAGCAATGAGCTGTTCAGTCTAGGTTCTACCAATTCGTATGCTTGGCTTGGACCCTCTATGTGGCATGCGCCGGTCAGCCGTGAATTGGACTTGTAGGAAATAATATGCTTGGCTTGGACCCTCTATGTGGCATGCGCCGGTCAGCCGTGAATTGGACTTGTAGGACTCAATTTGCTCAGCGTTTAGAAGCTTAGTTCTGACTAATAAATGTTGAATTGGACCTGATTTCTTGGTGCTATTTGCTACTGCATAGCCAGTGATTCAATCAGGGCAGGTTTCAGTGCTATTTGGCTTTTTTGGGATGCTGCCAAGGCCTGGACGAGTAGCCTAAATTTGGGGCTCTTTTATGAGTTGGCTAACATTTGAAATATTTAACGAGTCAGCATGAAGATCTCATTCATTCCTGGCAAAAACAAAAGATGAATAATTTGGATGTGTTTTAGCTTTTATTTGCCAGTACACATGAATGAATGCGTTTGATTCGAGATTCAGCTGCAGTTCTGTTTTGCTATCTAGGACATGTATTTCTTCTCATTCCTTCTCTGAGGGATGGCAATTTTAATTCCTTACGAGTTAGCTTAAGAAAGTCTTTGTTTTCTCACTTTTTCATCGTGAAGTCAAATAAATTTGGTAGCTGTGATCCAGCCAAATTAACTTTCTCATTTGTTATGGATAACTTCCACAGAAGCAAAATATACTTTTATTGATTGTTGCCTTGCTGGTCTAGTCACAGCCGTTGAGCATTCCATGAATGATGATTCTGCTCTTCAAAAGCATAATTTTTTTTCTTAAGATGCATGGTCCGTCGTCTTACCAGCCATGGTTTTTTCTTCAGGAACAATGAAGAAGAGAACTGCTGTGCTGACTGATGAGACTCTGTTAGTATATGAGCAGCAGTTTGCTGGAGGTTCTTTGTATGGCACTGGGGTTCCGATGGGAAAACCGACATCAATTTAATACTGGAAAATTTGATATGTAGCCAAGAAAATTAAATGACCACAGTGTCCTGTAGCCAAACTTGCCATGGTGTTCAATAAAAGTTGGCCACGTATTCATTCTCAAACAAAATGAGGACCTGTTTACTGATGTCATGATCAGTGGCGGTATGTGCCAGGGGAAGTCAGGTATCTGTGGAGAAAGACATCTCTTGGCATGTAATATTTTTAGGAAACAAATGTGTAAACAATAATGTTTAACTTTCTATAACCAAGAAAATGATCAATTATATTTCAGATAATTCATGCTTCCATATAACCAAATTTTGTTTATAGCAGTACTGAAATTTGGCTTCAGGAAGTTCGTTTGGAAATACCAGAAATAAATGTAACACCAGTTTTCCTTCCAGAGTAGCAAAGATGTTCCAATCAACTCGAGAAATTTGCTTCCATGACAATTGGCATAAAACTTGCATGTGATCTATGCAGGAGCCATGTAAATCAATTTGTTTTAACAATAGATGTATTTTAGTTCTACATACATCTATTTATGCGACAAGTAATTCCGGACGAAGGGAGTACTCATGATTTATTTTCACACAATGCTTCCATATAATGACTAAACTTTTTTGTTTGTAACGATACTGGAACCTGTTTTCAGGAAGCTTGCTTCCATATGATGAATGTAGCATAAATCAGTATACTCACTTTGTTTTTGTATACGAGGTCACTTCATATTTTTATGTCTAGTTTTGACAACTAAATTTAGCAATAAAATGTGGGTTATATGCCACAAAAAGTATGGCATTGGATGCACATTTCAAAGAACTTTCTGATGATATATATTTTATGACATATAATCCATATTTTGTTGATCAAACTTATAAGTCAAAGTTTGACACAAAAAGTGAAGTGGCCTTATATACAAAAAAGGGAGGGAGTACATCATTATCTTTCGTTTCAAGTGGCAAATCATTTTTAGATGAATTTCAAGTGGCAAATCAATACATGTAATAATGAGCTGCCAGTACATGAGCCGATCCACTTCACGTCATGGGCTTCAATTTCACTTTCAGCTGTATGGGTCGACCCATCCACTCCACTCCATCCACATATATCGTGGTTGCCGCTACCATCAGACTCCAGTCCATTGTCTCGAAAAGAAAAAGGGAATCAGACTCCAGCTGTCCACCCACCACCATTTCCCCTTCCAGCATGAGTCGTGAGGAGATTAAGATGACGGCCAACCGCCTCCCCCTTGTCGGCGCCGCCGCCGGAATTGGAAGACCTGCCCATTGAGATCCTCCTCGGCCTCCCTTCACTGTTGTCCTCCCACCCCCGTGCCATCACTGTTTGCGCGCTGCCGCCACCTTGTCTCCAACCCCCAATTCCTCCACCGCTTTCGCCTCCGCTATCGCTGCAACCCTTCTAATGCTCTCGGACTGGCGCCTCTACCGCCTCCACCTCAAACCTACTGAGGGAACATGACCCTCGATTTGAAACATGAAGGTGTGAGGTGGGATCAGGGGTGAAATTGAACGAGGAAGATTGGATGAAGCGAAAATTAGTTAGTATGGAAGGGACAAAATGTTTGTTCTTTCCTGAATTCTTAAAAGCAAAGCTTTGTTGTTTAGTCGTCCGGAGCACACACCCTTCCAAACCGTCGGATCAGAATCCGATCGCCAGGTGCCACACTGTCGGGTTGCGGAGCGAAACGTCTACGAACGCCCTACGACAAGTCTCCCGCACCTTATCCACTCTACTCAAGCCCCGCGCCTCCTCCATACGCGGCCGCCGCCCCGCTCCTCCTCCTGGCCACGTGCCCGCCAGCCGCACTCATCCTCCCGGCTACGCGCTCCGCCGCCTCGCTCCTCCAGCCAACTCCCGACGCCGCGCGCTGAGCCAAGCACACCCACCTCGTCTGCGGCTACAAGGGTGTGAAATGCGACCCATGGCAGCTTCTTCTCCCAAATCCACCGCCGCGTTCATTGATTCCGTGGCGGAGCTACCGGAGATTACTAGATTTTGGGAGGCGTGGGGAGAAGAGGGAGGAGAAATACCACTCTGCGGAGAGAGAGGGGCCAGAGCGCCATCCGCGCGCGGTGACCACCAGGCGGAGGTAGGAGAGAGGGGGTCTGGCCGGCGCGCTCCTCCCTGCGCCGCGCTCGTGCAGGAGCGAGGGCTCGAGAAAGTACCCGCGCGTCCGTGCAACACGACCACCTCGCGTGCAGGAGTGGGAGGCGCCAGATCCGGGCCAACGCCGCCGCGCGATCCCAAGAGCTCTGACCAACGGAAGCAGCCGCGGGACCCTTCACTCCGGTCCCATGTTGTCCGTCGCCGAGCTTGGTTTGGGGTGGACAGAAGGGAGGGCGGTCGACGGGCGAACTGGGGATTGGGGACGAACTGCTACACCGGCAACTGCTCCAGTTCTCGTACACGGACCGAACAGAGGTAAGATTTTCCCCAATACGTGCTGCTCGCACCATCACACATTTGGTTATTGCCCAGAGACAAAACAACGATTTTGGCGTACTGTTGTGGGTGCCTCAAAATCAAAACTAGGGATTCAAGAGTAGGTTAGTCACAATATTCAGTATTTTCAGCGATGACTTTTCCTTACGCGAGTTTGGTTTGGTGTGGCTCACTCACGGAGGTGGTGAGGGGTTGAATTGAATGTTGTACATGATGCTCTGATTGATGAATGAGCCTACCAATTTTTTCTGCAAAATCTGCTCACCATAATCCCTAGTTCTTGCTTTCAGCATGAATCATGCCTACAGGTTTAAGGCGGCTGTACGAGACTGTACAATGCCGGCATATCTTCATCCTGTGGCAAGTTGGCTCATAGAGCCTATTTTTTGTCTATTCATTAGTGCTTGGCTAATTCAATGTTTAATTCTAGTCGCTTGCAACCACGTATGAACTTAAAATCATTGTTAATTTCTTTGTAATAAGCGACATATGCAAATTCATATGGATTATCCGGCATATTTTTGTACAGAGATGGTTGATGTTTGCTTACTGCACACTTTGTAGTATTTTCTTTTCTTGTCTGGTACAAGATACATGCTGCCTAAACTGCAACCACTAGTTGCCTAGGGATGAAGAAAGAAATTGTTTCGGGTAAACTTCACACCATTTTGTTGTCTAGGGGATATTGATGAAGTGGCTAAATGATAGCCTCTAGTTGCCCGAGAGAAGTGGTAACTTGCCTTAGTCATTGTCAGCGGTCGAGGAATTGGGCCTCAAATCGCCGGTAAGCCATTGATTCACTCACACATGCATTTTATTCCACTCAAATCAAGGTAAAATTGGACCGAGGGGATGTGGGGGTAGTTTTCATGTGTGCATGTGGTCTTGGGTATGTGGCCCACGGCGAGGCGCACACGGTGTAGTATCTCACGATAGATCTCCCCCGCTCATCGTTCTGAACTACGGTGGCATGATGGTTTTTGGTCAGGGACGTGAGTACGAGTTGCCTGAATTTGTGTCGCGAGTTGTCGGAATTGTGTTGCCAGATCCCCTTTACGACAAAGTTGTAGGGCTTTTTAAGGGGGTGCCATGGTGGAGTTGCAGGCGTGTTAGCCCTAGTTGCTTGGATTTCTGGAGCGAGTTGTCAGAGTCTTGCTATGAGCTTTTATCGGATCCTTCTACTGTGGAGTTTTGCTACTAGTCAACGCATTCAACTTTTGCTTACTTTAGAGTACAAAAATACCCGGACACACAAATGCGTTGCTTACATTAGGAATATTTTTATCGGCCCGAATGTCACGTAGTTGTTGATCCTCGAGTTGAGAATTTGAGCTTTTTTGTGTAGTTTTTGATCCTAAGTAACAAAACTTGCCTGCCGGTTGTTACTGAATTGCCTGATATTGTTCAGAATTTGCCCAAATGGGCTTTAGTTTTTGTTACTTAGGATGCATGACATGGTTCCAGGACTTGCTAGTTGTTTTCAATTAGTGCCCTAGAAGCTTTCATACCAGCACAAGATTGGATGAAACTCAATCCTAGTGGGTTGTTAGTTTTTTCAGAAGTTGCCCAACACTCTGTAGGTAGTTGCCTTAGATAACACATGAGCGGGGGTAGCTGTTTTTTGACCCTGAGCGGAGATTGAGCTTTTTTGTGTCTGGGGTGAAATAGTTCAGATAATGAACAATCCTAAACTTTTGCTTGATGTTTTTTTGTTTACTTAATTGCCTGACATGGTTTAGATTTTCGTTAATGGTTGTTACTTAGGTTGCTTGAGTTTTTGCCAAAACTTGCCCAACACATTGTAGGTAGTTGCCTCAAAATAACTCTGATAATGAACAATCCTAAAGTTGTGTCTAATGTTTTTGTTATTTATTTGGCTGACATGGTTCAGTTTTTTTTTGCTTTAATGGTTGTGTACTCATTAAACTCGTCAATGCGAGATCAATGAATTATAAATTGATACTACTACTAACTATGTTGCCTACAATCAAAATAACGAATAGATCAAGTCTACATTTTTTATCCTAAATAACAAATAGATCAAGTCGACAATATTTCGATTGTAGACTTGCCTGCAATCAAAAATAGAGTTTCCTACAAACAAGTAGAAGAGTTGTTTGTCGTTTCCTCATGAGAGACCAGAATGCAAGTCAGGCTGTAGTTTTCCTTTGCCCCTATGTTACATGGCAGCACAATTTTTTGCCTGCAATCAAACACACAGTTTGCCTACAATCACACTTTTTTTTGCCTCAATTTAATATCCATATTGCCTACAATCACACAGTATTTTGCCCCAATGTACTATGCATAGTCCGGGGGGCATGGCCTCTTATTTTTTTTGTCCCCCTTCGTTTTTTGCCTGGATTTAGATGGGGTTTGCGCCACCCCTTATCAATATGTTCTCATTACGTTACAAGCCAGTTAACTGAGAACCCCCCCCCCCCCCCCCCCCCCCCCCCCCCTAGAGTTAGGGTGGTCTATAAACTCTCAAATCACGCAGGGTGTTTCTTCAGCCAGTTAACTAACACAATATAGGTTCAGATTTTTGTTGGCACGCGAAATCGCCGTGCAACACCAGGATATTTGTCGTGCTTTCGTGACGATGAACGATTGCTTTACGAGTAAAGCAACAAAGATTTCCTCACTTTCGTGGAGGAGAACCGACCGCTTTCCAATGCAAAACGGCAAAGATCGCCAAACCCTAGGGCTGCTAGGGCTCGGAAGGAAGTAGTGACAGAAAATAGACGTACGTGAAAAAGTAGTTTGTATTGATAGATCGATTGTTATGCCCCTCAATCGGCCACAGCTTTACATATATATGGCACGCTGGACTTGGCGTACAAGATTACAACTCTGAAACTAAAACCGATCAGGACTAGTCTTACTTGATTCGGTTACCATGTAGCATACGTCTACAAAAAATATACTTGCCGATCTAAGTACGTAGCAAATCTAGGCCATATCCACATACATGCACTCTTGTATATATGAATAAAGTATTCTGGTCACGTCGCCATCACACTAAATATAGTGGCTAAGCATATGTATAAATACCTTGAGCCCACAAAGAAAATATTAAATATTCCGGCAACGTCGCAAATCAAACTGGATAATGGCCATCAGGACTAAGCATACTTCTTCATATACGTAGATATATATCACTTGCATGCATCACGCCCATGATCCAGTATAGGATATGATTCTTCTTAGGACTTGTATCTTCACCTTCCATGAAATTTCCTATGGCAACACTTTAACAATGCATTAACCGATCAGCTTGATAAACCATTGATTTAATTTGGCTCATCACATACTAAGTAGCCAAATTATACCATCAACACATGCCCCCCTGTTTTTGGTACAATTGCATTGACCAAAAATACCATAGGAGTTGCCGTAGGATGAAGTCGATCACTGATCATATCATTACTCAGGGCGATGTCCAACGATACATCAGCTAAATTTTCTTAGGGCGATATCTCAAATAATATATCGGCCAAATTTGCTAGGGCGATACTTGGAATAACATATCGGCCACAACATGTTCAGGCCTCCTGCCACATGGTAGATAGTACTTCTTCAAATATTTTCCATTGAGAGCTTTCGACAACTTATCTCCCTGCAAAGATTGTACAAAATATGAATTTCCAGGAACAATCTCTATAATTTTATACGGGCCTTCCCAACTCGGCGACCATTTGCTGAATTTCCTATCTTTAGTTCCAATAGGTAAAATCGTTTTCCATATTAAGTCTCCTATTTGAAACTATTTTTCTCTCACCGTTTTATTATAAGCCTTGGCAATTTCTTAATTTCTCCTTCTCAATTTCTCGGAATGCTCTCAATCTTTCTTCTGAAATGTCATCTATCTTATCCATCATTAGATCATTATAATCCACAGCCGACAAATCATTTTGTCTAGCCACTCTAAGAGCTTGTAAATTAACCTCTACAGGTAACACCGCCTCCTGACCATATACTAGATCATACGGTGCCACTTGAGTTGCTCCATTTTTAGATATCCGATGAGCCCATAAGGCTTCCAAAAGTACCTCATGTCATCTTTTCGGATGCTCCTCAATTTTCTTCTTTATAAGCTTATTTAAATTTTATTGCTAGATTTGGCCTGTCCATTAGCTTGAGCATAGTAAGGCGACGAATTTAACAATTTAATTCCTAAAGATTCGGCAAATTCGTGAAATTGATGAGACATAAAAGAAGCACCTTGATCGGTAGTTAAAGTTTGAGGAATACCGAATCTATGAATAATATGCTCTAGAACAAAACTGATAACCTCTTTATGGGTCATGTTTTTCAAAGGAACTGCTTCTGTCCATTTAGTAAAATAATCTGTGGCTACTAGGACGAAGAGATGTCTTTTAGAAGACGAAGGATGTACTTCACCAATAAAATCTAAGCCCCATCCTCTAAATGGCCACGGCCTAATTATAGGATGTAACATAGCTGCGGGCGCTAACTGTATATTCCTAAATTTTTGACATGCCTCGCAACCTTTATAGTACCGAAAACAATCCTCTAACAAAGTCGGCCAATAAAAACCTGCTCTTTTTAATAACCATCGCATTTTGTGAGCCGACTGACGTGTTCCACATATTCCTTCGTGCACTTCACCCATAGCTATTCTAGACTGATCAGAATCCAAGCATTTTAAAAATAACCCATCTATTGTTCGGCGATATAACTCGTCGTTAAACAAAGTATACTTTAAAGCTTGTCGCTAAATTTTCCTATCTCTTATTTGACTTGGATCCTTTAAATGATTAACTAGAGGAACTCTCCAATCACTTAGTTCTAAATTATTTGCTAATTCGGTCGTTTGTGACCCATGCACCGAATCTGCAGTACATTGTACAGCTAGTTGTTCAACTGTATTAGGCCCAAGTGCACCCCGTGGCAAAGTATCCATCATTATAGACTCAACATGCATCGGCTTGTCTATTATAAAAAAACATTCCTTTACTAATGTGATAACCGGATGCTTGCTGTGCTAAACAATTAGCTCTAGAATTCTCTTCTCTATGTATATGATGGATGGTGAACGTATCTAGAGACTTAATTATGTCTAAACATCGGTCCAAATAACTATTTAATAATCTATCAAAACATTGAAATTCGCCTTTAATTTGTTGTACTACCAGAAGCGAATCCCCAAAAGCATCTACATCCTTTACACCCATATCAACTAAAGTTTGTAATCCAAACAGTAAAGCTTCATACTCAGCTTGGTTATTAGTGCAAGGATATTTCAAACGGACCGACGTATCATAAACAACATTATTAGGTGAAACTAAAACATTACCGACGCCTTGCCCATCCCTATACACCGATCCATCAAAATAAAGCTTCCATGGACACACACTAACATAATTAATATTCTCATCATCTTTAATCCTATGATCAACAATGAAATAGCCGATAACTTGACCCTTTATAGCACGCAACGATTCATATGTTAAATCGTATTCTATTAGCGCGTAAGCCCACTTTCCAATCCTACCACTAAGAATCGGTTGTTGCAACATATACTTAATGACGTCGGCCTGGAAAGCTACTACACACGTACTAGAAAGAAGATAAGGCCGAAATTTGGTACATGCATAATATAAAGATAAGCATAACTTTTCAATAAACACGTACCGACTTTCGGCGTCGAGCAAACGACGGCTTAAGTATGCAATGATGTATTCTTTGCCGCTGACCTCTTGTGCCAACACCGCACCGATCACCCTATCTTCTGCAGCAATGTACAGCCTGAACGGCGCACCGGACTTGGGCGCCCGCGATATTGGAGGATTCGACAAGCATCGCTTTATATAATTAAAAGCATCTCGTTGCTCTGCACCCCAAGTAAATTCGGCTTCATTCTTTAGCCGAAGTAGAGGAACAAACGATTCAATTTTACCTGCAAGGTTAGATATGAATCGTCTCAAGTAATTAATTTTTCCTAACAACTTTTGCACATCCCTTTTACATGTGGGTTCCTCCAAATTTCTAATTGCCTCCACTTTCTTAGGGTCAATCTCTATGCCATTTTCATGAATTATGAAGCCTAAAAACTTGCCAGCCGACACGCCAAAAGCACATTTGAGTGGGTTCATTTTTAATCCATACCGGCGCATCCTTTCAAAAGCTAATCTTAAATCGGCTAAATGATGATCAAACCCATCCGATTTAACAACTATGTCATCAATATATATTTCTAGTACAATACCTAGAAGATTATGAAAAATTAAATTCATAGCTCGTTGGTATGTAGCGCCGGTAGTTTTAAACCCAAATGTCATAACGACCCACTCAAATAAACCAACAAAACCTGGGCAACGAAAAGCAGTCTTAGACATATCTTGTTCGGCCATAAATATTTGATTATAACCCGCATTACCATCTAAAAAGCTAATCACTATGTCCCGATGCATCATTGATAAGCATGTCGGCTATAGGCATAGGATATTCATCTTTCGGAGTAGCCTTATTCAAATCTCTAAAATCAACACAGATTCTAATATTACCAGTATTTTTCTTTTCCACGGGCACAATATTAGAAACCCAATCTGCATATCTACACGGCCGAATAAACTTAGCTTTTAACAACCGATCAACTTTTTCTTTGATGTGGTCATACAAATAAGGATTGAAACTTCTACGGGGTTGTTTATGCGGCCTAAAACCAGATTTTATAGGTAGTCTATACTCTACTAAATCTCTACTCAAACTGGGCATCTCAGTATAATTGCAAGCAAAGCAATCAACGAATTCTTTAAGTAATAAATATACCTTACTTTTCTGATCGGCTTTCAAGCTAGCTTTGATAAATGTAGGTCTCGGAATACTTCCATCACCATATCAATTTCTTCAAGCGGATCAGCCGATGAGAATCCCTGTCCAAGCTTTTCCATGTTATCAAAATCTTTAATAGTTTCATGCATATCGTTCTTTCCCGAACGATACTCCTCCGTGCGTCTTTGCAGCCACTTAATATTGTCGTCTTTATTCATCATTTATATAGATAAATCATTAAGCCGAGCTACGTTAGCCGGCTGTGCATTTATAGGTACAAAACCATCTCTACCAATATTGATATAATCATAGTCTGATAAATCCCTACCGGTCAAACATCGCATCTCACCGTGTTTGCCAATCAACCGGCGCGTCCGTCAAAGCAATGCATGAAGAATTATCGGCCTCAATCACCTCCACATCATCATTAACCCACTGAATTAAGCACTGATGTAAGGTAGAAGGGATGCAACAATTTGCATGAATCCAGTCACGTCCTAACTGAATATTATACCGGCCTTTGACATCAACAACAAAAAACGCAGTCGGCAACGTTTTACTTCCGACTGTGAGCTCCATAGAAATAACACCCTTAGCCTCGGACAATTCCCCTGAGAACCCACTAAGTCCCATATTGGTCTTCATTAACTCGCTCTCTTTTCGGTTCAGTTTAGAAAATACCGAAAAGGGCATAATATTAACACCTGCACCGCCATCAACAAGCATGCGACCAATAGGCTTACCATCAATATGACCTTTGATAAATAATGGCTTTAGGTGCTAACCGTGCTTCTCTGGTTTCACAAATGTAGCCTTCTTTGGGCCAAGAACAAGGTCAGCAATTTCAGCCTTGGGCGCGCGAAATTCAGCAGGCAATGCAAACACCATATTAACATCCATATCAGTTGGTACCTCTCTATCTTCCTTTGAATTTTCAACAATAATTGTGTCATCCGTATTTTTATTTTCTTCTGCTGCGATGCGCTTCTCCTTCCAAGTCTTTGTAGGTGCCATTGGTTTATCCTGATTGAACCATCTATCGCGCTTCTTCTCAGCTATTTCTTCCTTTATTTCCAATGTCCGCAGACGCTGTACACGTCGTTTCTGAGTGTGAGTAAGCCCCTTCGGGCACCACTGAGGTGCTGGTTTAGTCCCTGGCGTGACTGACTTAATTTTGCTGCCCCCCGGATCCTTTGGCCTGTAGTGACGTATTGTTGTTACCGGGACAAATGCTTTGTCTTTGGCTGAAAATCCTCCTTGCTGATTGTATACTTTACTAGCATTAAAATCCTGGCCGCGTACATTATTTGAATCCCAACGTGTACGTGTGCTGCTGTTATACTTGAAACCCGTTGGAGGCAAACTCTTGGACGCTCCTGGGCCACAATTTCTTATAACTAAACCAGCATACGAACTTGCCGATTTATTCTGTTGACTAGTACGTGAGGATACAACACATTCCTTGTCTGAACGTGCATGCAGGTTATGCCCAGAATTAGCTTTCTCTCCAAATTGATTAGATTGGCCAGATTGCCGCAACTTCACGCCGTCACTTTTCTCCTCTGTACCAAGAGCTTCTTTTGAGACGCCGCTTGTTTCTGTATAATTGACAACACCTTCATCTGACTGGTGTTCCACTATTTTCAGACCATGAGCAAAATCTAAATCATCTATACTTTTTTCGGGTTTAGGATCGACACGTTTCACCGGCATCCATACGCGCTTGTGGTCGCCCTTATAGTTGTTGCGTTCTGCACTGCGTACCGGTGATCGACCTCCTCGAATCTCAATAGCATCATGTGATCTAGCCTCCTCATTGAACCGAGCCCTTTTCTCATGCATGTTTGGTCGAAACATAGGCCTCGGCGGAATCCATCCCGGCTGAAAATAACCTGCTGGTCCTGTAGGATATGGCGCCCAAGGATTAAATCCCCATGGAGGAAATTGTGGATACATCGGAGGCGCACAACCCCAATATGTCGGCTCCATTGCAAAATATGGTTGCTGGTCATACCAATCTCCTTGCCATTGCTCATGAACGGATATGGCGCCCAAGGATTAAATCCCCATGGAGGAAACTGTGGATACATCTGAGGCGCACAACCCCAATATGTCGGCTCAATTGCAAAATATGGTTGCTGGTCATACCAATCTCCTTGCCATTGCTCATGAATGCCTTATTACCTCCGAGCCGATTAAACACATTGTTGGTCTTGTGTGAGGTATATTTTTCCAACAACATGCTAACTGTCGGCTTTGGCCTTGGGGCTTGTCTCCTCCCTCCGTTGACTTTCCACACTCCTATTTCTGGATTTTTTTGGTTTGATCATCCTTGGAGGAGCACTGTTATCAACAATGTTTTTCTCTCTTGCGGATTCGGTCTGATCCAACCGAATAAGCATTTTTTTATTCTCAAGCTCGACCACATTGATAGGAAAAGGGTCGCTGTCAAGCTTCATCTTAGAACCTTCTATAAACGTCAATCGTCCTTCATTGATGGCCGATTGCACCTGTCGACGAAACACGTTACAATCATTAGTAGCATGAGAAAAAGAATTGTGCCACTTACAATAAGCCCTTCTACCCAATTCTTCTGGAGGTAAGAATTACATGACCCTCCCTCACTCTAATTAATTTATTTTGCAGTAACATATTAAAAATTCTATCACACTTGCTTATATCAAAAGTATATCTAATTTCGTCTCTTCTAGCAGGTGTAGGTTTTAAAGAAGAACATGCAAAAGTTTTTGACATTGGCGCTTGAACCCATTCGGCTACACATATATTAACATCATCCTCACTAGCCGAATCACTATCATAATCTAAGGCATTAACTACATGGTTATCTTTCTCTTTATTTCTATTATATTTAAACCGGCTATATTGTTTAATTTCCTTAGCCCGGTTTTCTTGCGCCAAAGCCTTCTACAAAACTTGATTGACATCTAAAAATTCTTGCCCTTCTAGTTTATCCTTAATATGAGCAAGTAGACCCGAAAAGGCAAGATCGGCTAAATCCTTTTCGGCTATGGTCAAGCTGAAACATCGGTTTTTGACATCTCTAAACCTCCTAATATAATCATGAACATGCTCATTATATTTCTGCCTAACCATAGTTAAATCTGAAAGTCGAAGTTCTGTTTCACCGCTATAAAAATACTCATGAAATTTTTGCTCCAATTGTGCCCATGTTGAAATAGAATTAGGAGCAAATGATGTAAACCAAGTAAATGCAGTACCGGATAAACATAATGGAAACAATTTTAATCTAAAAACATCCGATGTGCCGACCTCGCTGCATTGTGCTAAAAATTGTCCCACATGCTCAAAAGTAGATCTACCATCTTCCCCTGTAAATTTAACAAAATCTGGAATCCTAAAACCACGAGGATACGGTGTCGAGTCAAAATAATCAGGGTATGGTTTTTGATATCCACGTGCTCTACCCTTAGGTTCTAAACCAAATTCTCTAAGTATGTTAGCAAGCTGATCCTTAAAATTATTATTGGGCTGTAGAGAACTGGCTTGTGGAGCAGATGGAACACCAGCACGTGGTGGAAATTCTGGCAAAGAAATTCGAGCATGCGAAGTTTGCAACGGAGACCCACTAAAATATGAATCAGGAACCGGCCCATACGGAACCCCGGTACCGACAGGCGGCAGCGGTGGCGTACTATATGCCACTGTCTGATAACTAGGCTGCTGCATATTAGAATTAAATCCAAAACTTCGGTTATTGCTATTGTGATTTTCTGGAACCGAAGTCGAAACAATAGGATCAGTAGTACTAGGAACAAAATTAGTAGCTGAACTACCAACATAGTTCCGTCCATCCAGATTATTGTTTAAAGGGGCGTAAGGCTGCATAGCATTAGCCGATGCACTAGGCGTATGTATATTACTTGGCAAATTGTTAAATCCGCTACTGTCTATTGGCATCGGTCTTTTTTCAGAATACTCATCATTGACTTGCAGCACTAATGAGCGTACATGACCAGGTAGACAATTTTCAAGATCTTTATTAAACTGCACCTTAAATTCTTCAAGTCTATTAGCTACTGCTTTAGTAATTGTACGCGCTGTATTTTCCATATCAGAACCATATTTACTAGCTACAGACACATCAATTAGGTGAGCAATTTCTTCGGTTGAGTTTTTTACCTGAGCATCGGAAGGGCTCGGAACTACCTTTTTGACGACACCGTTCCTCGTCTTCGCGTATCTAGCCAACTTCAGCTTCAACCTCTCAACCTTTTCTTTCTCCAGCTCCTCTTCAAGCTCGCGCCGAACATCTTCCGACAGATCGTCGAGTGTGACGGCGATGACGTTCTCCGGGTCGATGTCGCTCCCGTTTTTGGCCTCGGTACTCATCGTGTAGCTCTTCTTCTTCTCGTCCCCAGCGGAGTCGCCAATTGTGTTGGCACGCGAAATCGCCGCGCAACACTAGGATATTTGTCGTGCTTTCGTGACGACGAACGATTGCTTTACGAGCAAAGCAACAAAGATTTCCTCGCTTTCGTGGAGGAGAACCGACCGCTTTCCAGCGCAAAACGGCAAAGATCGCCAAACCCTAGGGTCGCTAGGGCTCGGCAGGAAGTAGCGACAGAAAATAGACGTACGTGAAAAAGTAGTTTGTATTGATAGATCGATTGTTATGCCCCTCAATCGGCCACAGCCTTACATATATATGGCACGCTGGACTTGGCGTACAAGATTACAACTCTGAAACTAAAACCGATCAAGACTAGCCTTACTTGATTCGGTTACCATGTAGCATACGTCTACAAAAAATATACTTGCCGATCTAAGTACGTAGCAAATCTAGGCCATATCCACGTACATGCACTCTTGTATATATGAATAAAGTATTCCGGTCACGTCGCCATCACACTAAATATAGTGGCTAAGCATATGTATAAATACCTTGAGCCCACAAAGAAAATATTAAATATTCCGGCAACGTCGCAAATCAAACTGGATAATGGCCATCAGGACTAAGCATACTTCTTCATATACGTAGATATATATCACTTGCATGCATCACGCCCATGGTCCAATATAGGATATGATTCTTCTTAGGACTTGTATCTTCACCTTCCATGAAATTTCCTGTGGCAACACTTTAACAATGCATTAACCGATCAGCTTGGCATCACGCCCATGGTCCAATATAGGATATGATTCTTCTTAGGACTTGTATCTTCACCTTCCATGAAATTTCCTGTGGCAACACTTTAACAATGCATTAACCGATCAGCTTGGCATCACGCCCATGGTCCAATATAGGATATGATTCTTCTTAGGACTTGTATCTTCACCTTCCATGAAATTTCCTGTGGCAACACTTTAACAATGCATTAACCGATCAGCTTGGCATCACGCCCATGGTCCAATATAGGATATGATTCTTCTTAGGACTTGTATCTTCACCTTCCATGAAATTTCCTGTGGCAACACTTTAACAATGCATTAACCGATCAGCTTGATAAACCATTGATTTAATTTGGCTCATCACATACTAAGTAGCCAAATTATACCATCAACAATTTCCCCCCTGAAACTTGTAGGAAAATTGCCTACAAAGCAGTAGTAGTTGCTCTTGACTACTACTTTTACTTTTCTTCAGCAATCAAGCTAATGAGTTGGCTATAGAATCTTTGGAAATTGCCTACAAACCCAGTATGAGTTGCTACCTTTTTCAATCTCTTATTTTTTTAAAAAAAATAGGAGTTTACCTGGATATACTATGCAAATTGCTTAGATCATATCACAACTTGCTTCCAATCACAAATGCATTTGCCCAGGGGGACACCAACTTGATGTTCCATAGAATATAGGACCACATTTCTTTTGCCTGAAATTTGTAGGCAATTGCCTGTATCTACTAGTAGTTGCTCCTTACTTGTGTTGGAAATATGCCCTAGAGGCAATAATAAAATGATTATTATTATATTTCCTTGTTCATGATAATTGTCTTTTATTCATGCTATAATTGTGTTATCCGGAAATCGTAATACATGTGTGAATACATAGACACCAACATGTCCCTAGTAAGCCTCTAGTTGACTAGCTCGTTGATCAACTGATAGTCATGGTTTCCTGACTATGGACATTGGATGTCATTGATAACGAGATCACATCATTAGGAGAATGATGTGATGGACAAGACCCAATCCTAAGCATAGCACAAGATCGTATAATTCGTTTGCTAGAGCTTTTCCAATGTCAAGTATCTTTTCCTTAGACCATGAGATCGTGTAACTCCCGGATACCGTAGGAGTGCTTTGGGTGTGCCAAACGTCACAACGTAACTGGGTGACTATAAAGGTATACTACGGGTATCTCCGAAAGTGTCTGTTGGGTTGACACGGATCGAGACTGGGATTTGTCACTCCGTATGACGGAGAGGTATCACCGGGCCCACTCGGTAATGCATCATCATAATGAGCTCAATGTGATCAAAGTGTTTGATCACGGGATCATGCATTACGGTACGAGTAAAGTGACTTGCCGGTAACGAGATTGAACGAGGTATTGGAATACCGACGATAGAATCTCGGGCAAGTAAAATACCGATTGACAAAGGGAATTGTATACGGGATTAATTGAATCCTCGACATCGTGGTTCATCCGATGAGATCATCGAGGAGTATGTGGGAGCCAACATGGGTATCCAGATCCCGCTGTTGGTTATTGGCCGGAGAGGCGTCTCGGTCATGTCTGCATATCTCCCGAACCCGTAGGGTCTACACACTTAAGGTTCGGTGACGCTAGGGTTGTAAAGATATGAGTATGCAGTAATCCGAAAGTTGTTCGGAGTCCCGGATGAGATCCCGAACGTCACGAGGAGTTCCGGAATGGTCCGGAGGTAAAGAATTATATATAGGAAGTGCAGTTTCGGCCATCGGGAAAGATTCAGGGATCACCAGTATTGTACCGGGACCACCGGATGGGTCCCGGGGGTCCACCGGGTGGGGCCACCCATCCCGGAGGGCCCCATGGGCTGAAGTGGGGAGGGGAACCAGCCCATAGTGGGCTGGTGCGCCCCCCTTGGCCCACCCCTTGCGCCTAGGGTTGAAACCCTAGGGTGGGGGGGGGGCGCCCCACTTGCCTTGGGGGGTACTCCACCCCCCTGGCCGCCGCCCCCTTGGGAGATTGGATCTCCAGGGCCGGCGCCCCCCAGGGGGCCTATATAAAGGGGGGAGGGAGGGGCAGCCGCACCCTGAAGCACTGGCGCCTCCCTCTCCCCTGCTACACCTCTCTCTCGCAGAAGCTTGGTGAAGCCCTGCTGCAGGTGACTGCTGCATCCACCACCACGCCGTCGTGCTGCTAAATCTTCATCAACCTCTCCTTCCCCCTTGCTGGATCAAGAAGGAGGAGACGTCATCCGCTCCGTACTTGTGTTGAACACGGAGGTGCCGTCCGTTCGGCACTTGCTCATCGGTGATTTGGATCACGGCGAGTACGATTCCATCATCCACGTTCTAGTGAACGCTTCCGCTCGTGATCTACAAAGGTATGTAGATGCATCCGATCACTCGTTGCTAGATGAACTCATAGATGGATCTTGGTGAAACTGTAGGAAAATTTTTGTTTTCTGCAACGTTCCCCAACAGTGGCATCATGAGCTAGGTCTATGCGTAGTTCTCTTTGCACGAGTAGAACACAATTGTTGTGGGCGTAGATGTTGTCAACTTTCTTGCCGCTACTAGTCTTATTTTGCTTCAGCGGTATTGTGGGATGAAGCGGCCCGGACCAACCTTACACGTACGCTTACGTGAGACCGGTTCCACCGACTGACACGCACTAGTTGCATAAGGTGGCTGGCGGGTGTCTGTCTCTCCCACTTTAGTTGGAGCGGATTCGACGAAAAGGGTCCTTATGAAGGGTAAATAGAAGTTGACAAATCACGTTGTGGCTTTTACGTAGGTAAGAAAACGTTCTTGCTAGAACCCTATTGCAGCCACGTAAAACTTGCAACAACAATTAGAGGACGTCTAACTTGTTTTTGCAGCAAGTGCTTTGTGATATGATATGGCCAAAGTTGTGATGAATGATGAATGATATATATGTGATGTATGAGATCATGTTCATGTAATAGGAATCACGACTTGCATGTCGATGAGTATGACAACCGGCAGGAGCCATAGGAGTTGTCATTATTTTTTGTATGACCTGCGTGTCATTGGAAACGCCATGTAAATTACTTTACTTTATTGCTAAACGTGTTAGCCATAGTAGTAGAAGTAATAGTTGGCGAGCAACTTCATGGAGACATGATGATGGAGATCATGATGATGGATATCATGGTGTCATGCCGGTGACAAGATGATCATGGAGCCCCAAGATGGAGATCAAAGGAGCTATATGATATTGGCCATATCATGTCACTATTATTATTTGATTGCATGTGATGTTTATCATGTTTTTGCATCTTGTTTACTTAGAACGACTGTAGTAAATAAGATGATCCCTCATAATAATTTCAAGAAAGTGTTCCCCCTAACTGTGCACCGTTGCGACAGTTCATTGTTTCGAAGCACCACATGATGATCGGGTGTGATAGATTCCAACATTCACATACAACGGGTGTAAGACAGATTTACACATGCAAACACTTAGGTTAACTTGACGAGCCTAGCATGTACAGACATGGCCTCGGAACACAAGAGACCGAAAGGTCGAACATGAGACGTATGGAAGATACGATCAACATGGAGATGTTCACCGATAATGACTAGTCCGTCTCACATGATGATCGGACACGGCCTAGTCGAGTCGGATCATGTTTCACTTAGATGACTAGAGGGATGTGTAATCTGAGTGGGAGTTCATTAAATAATTTGATTAGATGAACTTAATTATCATGAACTTAGTCTAAAATCTCTGCATAAATGTCTTGTAGATCAAATGGCCAACGCTAATGTCAACCTCAACTTCAACGCGTTCCTAGAGAAAACCAAGCTGAAAGACGATGGCAGCAACTATACGGACTGGGTCCAGAACCTGAGGATCATCCTCATAGCTGCCAGGAAACAATATGTCCTAGAAGCACCGCTAGGTGATGCACCCGTCCCAGAGAACCAAGACGTTATGAAAGCTTGGCAGCAGCGTGCTGATGATTACTCCCTCGTTCAGTGCGGCATGCTTTACAGCTTAGAACCGGGGCTCCAAAAGCGTTTTGAGCAACACGGAGCATATGAGATGTTCGAAGAGCTGAAAATGGTTTTCCAAGCTCATGCCCGGGTCGAGAGATATGAAGTCTCCGACAAGTTCTACAGTTGTAAGATGGAGGAAAATAGTTCTGTCAGTGAACACATACTCAAGATGTCTAGGTTGCACAACCGCTTGACTCAGCTGGAGATTAACCTCCCAGACGAGGCGGTCATTGACAGAATCCTTCAGTCGCTCCCACCTAGCTACAAGAGCTTTGTGATGAACTACAATATGCAGGGGATGGAAAAGACCATTCCTGAAGTATTTTCTATGCTGAAATCAGCGGAGGTAGAAATCAAAAAGGAACATCAAGTGTTGATGGTCAATAAAACCACCAAGTTCAAGAAAGGCAAGGGTAAGAAGAACTTCAAGAAGGACGGCAAGGATGTTGCCGCGCCCGGTAAACCAGTTGCCGGGAAGAAGTCAAAGCATGGACCAAGCCTGAGACTGAGTGCTTTTATTGCAAAGGGAAGGGTCACTGGAAGCGGAACTGCCCCAAATACTTAGCAGACAAGAAGGCCGGCAACACTAAAGGTATATGTGATATACATATAATTGATGTGTACCTTACCAGTGCTCGTAGTAGCTCCTGGGTATTTGATACCGGTGCCGTTGCTCATATTTGTAACTCAAAACAGGAGCTGCGGAATAAGCGGAGACTGGTGAAGGACGAGGTGACGATGCGCGTCGGGAATGGTTCCAAGGTCGATGTGATCGCAGTCGGCACGCTACCTCTGCATTTACCTACGGGATTAGTTTTAAACCTCCATAATTGTTATTTAGTGCCAAGTTTGAGCATGAACATTGTATCTGGATCTCGTTTAATATGAGATGGCTACTCATTTAAATCCGATAATAATGGTTGTTCTATTTATATGAGTGATATGTTTTATGGTCATGCTCCGATGGTCAATGGTTTATTCTTAATGAATCTCGTACGTGATGATACACATATTCATAGTGTGAATACCAAAAGATGTAAAGTTGATAACGATAGTCCCACATACTTGTGGCACTGCCGCCTTGGTCACATTGGTGTCAAGCGCATGAAGAAGCTCCATGCTGATGGACTTTTAGAGTCTCTCGATTATGAATCATTTGACACATGCGAACCATGCCTCATGGGAAAAATGACCAAGACTCCGTTCTCCGGAACAATGGAGCGAGCAACCAACTTATTGGAAATCATACATACTGATGTGTGCGGTCCAATGAGTGTTGAGGCTCGCGGAGGATATCGTTATGTTCTCACTCTTACTGATGACTTGAGTAGATATGGGTATGTCTACTTGATGAAACACAAGTCTGAGACCTTTGAAAAGTTCAAGGAATTTCAGAATGAGGTAGAGAATCAACGTGGCCGAAAAATAAAGTTCTTACGATCAGATCGTGGAGGAGAATATTTAAGTCACAAATTTGGCACACACTTAAGGAAATGTGGAATCGTTTCACAACTCACGCCGCCTGGAATACCTCAACGTAACGGTGTGTCCGAACGTCGTAATCGCACTCTATTGGATATGGTGCGATCTATGATGTCTCTTACAGATTTATCGCTATCATTTTGGGGATACGCTCTAGAGACAGCTACATTCACTTTAAATAGGGCACCATCTAAATCCGTTGAGACGACACCATATGAATTATGGTTTGGGAAGAAACCTAAGCTGTCGTTTCTAAAAGTTTGGGGATGCGATGCTTATGTCAAGAAACTTCAACCAGAAAAGCTCGAACCCAAGTCGGAAAAATGCGTCTTCATAGGATACCCTAAGGAAACCATTGGATATACCTTCTACCTAAGATCCGAAGGCAAGATCTTTGTTGCCAAGAACGGATCCTTTCTAGAGAAAGAGTTTCTCTCGAAAGAAGTAAGTGGGAGGAAAGTGGAACTTGATGAAGTATTACCTCTTGAATCGGAGAGTAGCGCAGCTCAAGAAAATGTTTCTATGGTGCCTCCACCGATTAGAGAGGAGGTTAATGATGATGATCATGAAACTTCAGATCAAGTTACTACTGAACTTCGTAGGTCCACAAGGACACGTTCCGCACCAGAGTGGTACGGCAACCCTGTCCTGGAGATCATGTTGTTAGACAACGGTGAACCTTCGAACTATGAAGAAGCGATGGCGGGCCTAGATTCCAACAAATGGCTAGAGGCCATGCAATCCGAGATAGGATCCATGTATGAAAACAAAGTATGGACTTTGACAGACTTGCCCGATGATCGGCGAGCGATAGAAAACAAATGGATCTTTAAGAAGAAGACGGACACGGATGGTAATGTTACCATCTATAAAGCTCGACTTGTCGCTAAGGGTTATCGGCAAGTTCAAGGGGTTGACTACGATGAGACTTTCTCTCCTGTAGAGAAGCTGAAGTCCGTCCGAATCATGTTAGCAATTGTCGCATACTATGATTATGAGATATGGCAAATGGACGTGAAAACGGCATTCCTTAACGGTTATCTTAAGGAAGAACGGTATATGATGTAGCCGGAAGGTTTTGTCGACCCTAAGAATGCTAACAAGGTGTGCAAGCTCCAGCGATCCATTTATGGACTGGTGCAAGCATCTCGGAGTTGGAACATTCGCTTTGATGAGATGATCAAAGCTTTTGGGTTTATGCAGACTTATGGAGAAGCCTGCGTTTACAAGAAAGTGAGTGGGAGCTCTGTAGCATTTCTCATATTATATGTAGATGACATACTTTTGATGGGATGATATAGAACTTTTGGACAACATTAAGGCCTACTTGAATAAGAGTTTTTCAATGAAGGACCTTGGAGAAGCTGCTTATATATTAGGCATCAAGATCTATAGAGATAGATCAAGACGCCTCAAAGGTCTTTCACAAAGCACATACCTTGAAAAGATATTGAAGAAGTTCAATATAGATCAGTCCAAGAAGGGGTTCTTGCCTGTGTTGCAAGGTGTGAAATTTAGCTCAACTCAATGCCCGACTACGGCAGAAGATATAGAAGAGATGAGTGTCATCCCCTATGCCTCAGCCATAGGGTCTATTATGTATGCCATGCTATGTACCAGACCTGATGTAAACCTTGCCGTAAGTTTGGTAGGAAGGTACCAAAGTAATCCCGACAAGGAACACTGGACAGCGGTCAAGAATATCCTAAAGTACCTGAAAAGGACTAAGGACATGTTTCTCGTTTATGGAGGTGACGAAGAGCTCGTCGTAAAGGGTTACGTCGATGCTAGCTTCGACGCAGATCTGGATGACTCTAAGTCACAAACCGGATACGTGTATATGTTGAATGGTGGAGCAGTAAGCTGGTGCAGCTGCAAGTAGAGCGTCGTGGCGGGATCTACGTGTGAAGCGGAGTACATGGCAGCCTCGGAGGCAGCACATGAAGCAATTTGGGTGAAGGAGTTCATCACCGACCTAGGAGTCATACCCAATGCGTCGGGGCCGATCAAACTTTTCTGTGACAACACTGGAGCTATTGCACTTGCCAAGGAGCCCAGGTTTCACAAGAAGACCAGGCACATCAAGCATCGCTTCAACTCCATTCGTGAAAATGTTCAAGATGGAGACATAGAAATTTGTAAAGTGCACACGGATCTGAATGTCGCAGATCCGTTGACTAAACCTCTTCCGCGAGAAAAACATGATCAACACCAAAACTCTATGGGTGTTCGATTCATCACAATGTAACTAGATTATTGACTCTAGCGCAAGTGGGAGACTGTTGGAAATATGCCCTAGAGGCAATAATAAAAGGATTATTATTATATTTCCTTGTTCATAATAATTGTCTTTTATTCATGCTATAATTGTGTTATCCGGAAATCGTAATACATGTGTGAATACATAGACACCAACATGTCCCTAGTAAGCCTCTAGTTGGACTAGCTCGTTGATCAACTGATAGTCATGGTTTCCTGACTATGGACATTGGATGTCATTGATAACGAGATCACATCATTAGGAGAATGATGTGATGGACAAGACCCAATCCTAAACATAGCACAAGATCGTATAGTTCGTTTGCTAGAGTTTTCCAATGTCAAGTATCTTTTCCTTAGACCATGAGATCGTGTAACTCCCGGATACCGTAGGAGTGCTTTGGGTGTGCCAAACGTCACAACGTAACTGGGTGACTATAAAGGTATACTACGGGTATCTCCGAAAGTGTCTGTTGGGTTGACACGGATCGAGACTGGGATTTGTCACTCCGTATGACGGAGAGGTATCACCAGGCCCACTCGGTAATGCATCATCATAATGAGCTCAATGTGATCAAAGTGTTTGATCACGGGATCATGCATTACGGTACGAGTCAAGTGACTTGCCGGTAACGAGATTGAACGAGGTATTGGAATACCGACGATCAAATCTCGGGCAAGTAAAATACCGGTTGACAAAGGGAATTGTATACGGGATTAATTGAATCCTCGACATCGTGGTTCATCCGATGAGATCATCGAGGAGTATGTGGGAGCCAACATGGGTATCCAGATCCCGCTGTTGGTTATTGGCCGAAGAGGCGTCTCGGTCATGTCTGCATATCTCCCGAACCCGTAGGGTCTACACACTTAAGGTTCAGTGACGCTAGGGTTGTAAAGATATGAGTATGCAGTAATCCGAAAGTTGTTCGGAGTCCCGGATGAGATCCGGAACGTCACGAGGAGTTCCGGAATGGTCTGGAGGTAAAGAATTATATATAGGAAGTGCAGTTTCGGCCATCGGGAAATATTCGGGGGTCACCGGTATTGTACCGGGACTACCGGATGGGTCCCGGGGGTCCACCGGGTGGGGCCACCCATCCCGGAGGGCCCCATGGGCTGAAGTGGGGAGGGGAACCAGCCCATAGTGGGCTGGTGCGCCCCCCTTGGCCCACCCCTTGCGCCTAGGGTTGAAGCCCTAGGGTGGGGGGGCGCCCCACTTGCCTTGGGGGGTACTCCACCCCCCTGGCCGCCGCCCCCTTGGGAGATTGGATCTCGAGGGCCGGCGCCCCCCCAGGGGGCCTATATAAAGGGGGGAGGGAGAGGCAGCCGCACCCTGAAGCACTGGCGCCTCCCTCTCCCCTGCTACACCTCTCTCTCTCTCGCAGAAGCTTGGCGAAGCCCTGCTGCAGGTGACTGCTGAAGGAAATATACCCTAGAGGCAATAATAAAGTTATTATTTATTTCCTTATATCATGATAAATGTTTATTATTCATGCTAGAATTGTATTAACAGGAAACATAATACATGTGTGAATACATAGACAAACAGAGTGTCACTAGTATGCCTCTACTTGACTAGCTCGTTAATCAAAGATGGTTATGTTTCCTAACCATGAACAAAGAGTTGTTATTTGATTAATGGGATCACATCATTAGGTGAATGATCTGATTGACATGACCCATTCCATTAGCTTAGCACCCGATCGTTTAGTATGTTGCTATTGCTTTCTTCATGACTTATACATGTTCCTATGACTATGAGATTATGCAACTCCCGTTTGCCGGAGGAACACTTTGTGTGCTACCAAACGTCACAACGTAAATGGGTGATTATAAAGGTGCTCTACAGGTGTCTCCAAAGGTAGATGTTGGGTTGGCGTATTTCGAGATTAGGATTTGTCACTCCGATTGTCGGAGAGGTATCTCTGGGCCCTCTCGGTAATGCACATCACATAAGCCTTGCAAGCATTACAACTAATGAGTTAGTTGCAAGATGATGTATTACAGAACGAGTAAAGAGACTTGCCAGTAACGAGATTGAACTAGGTATTGGATACCGACGATCGAATCTCGGGCAAGTAACATACCGATGACAAAGAGAACAACGTATGTTGTTATGCGGTCTGACCGATAAAGATCTTCGTAGAATATGTAGGAGCCAATATGGGCATCCTGGTCCCGCCATTGGTTATTGCCCGGAGATTTGTCTCAGTCATGTCTACATTGTTCTCGAACCGTAGGGTCCGCACGCTTAACGTTACGATGACAGTTATTATGAGTTTATGCATTTTGATGTACCGAAGTTAGTTCGGAGTCCCGGATGTGATCACAGACATGACGAGGAGTCTCGAAATGGTCGAGACATAAAGATTGATGTATTGGACGACTATATTCGGACACCGGAAGTGTTCCGGGTGATTTCGGATGAAACCGGAGTGCCGGGGGGGTTACCGGAACCCCCCGGGGAAGTAATGGGCCTTATTGGGCCTGAGGGGAGAGAGAGGGCAGCAGCCCAGGAGGTGGCCCCCCCCATGGGGAGTCCGAATTGGACTAGGGAGGGGGGCGCGACCCCTCTTTCCCTCTCCCTCTCCCTCTCTTTCCTTCCCCCTCTTCCTTCCTAGTTGGACTAGTAAAGGGGAGTCCTACTCCCACTAGGAGGAGGACTCCCCCTCCCTTTGGCACGCCCGATAGGGCCGGCCGGCCTCCCCCCTTGATCCTTTATATACGGGGGCAAGGGGGCACCCTAGGACACACAAGTTGATCCCCGTGATCATTCCTTAGCCGTGTGCGGTGCCCCCCTCCACCATATTCCACCTCGATCATATCGTTACAGTGCTTAGGCGAAGCCCTACATCGGTAGAACTGTTGGAAATATGCCCTAGAGGCAATAATAAATTAGTTATTATTATATTTCCTTGTTCATGATAATCGTTTATTATCCATGCTAGAATTGTATTGATAGGAAACTCAGATACATGTGTGGATACATAGACAACACCATGTCCCTAGTAAGCCTCTAGTTGACTAGCTCGTTGATCAATAGATGGTTACGGTTTCCTGACCATGGACATTGGATGTCATTGATAACGGGATCACATCATTAGGAGAATGATGTGATGGATCCTAAGCATAGCACTAGATCGTGTAGTTCGTATGCTAAAGCTTTTCTAATGTCAAATATCATTTCCTTAGACCATGAGATTGTGCAACTCCCGGATACCGTAGGAGTGCTTTGGGTGTGCCAAACGTCACAACGTAACTGGGTGGCTATAAAGGTACACTACAGGTATCTCCGAAAGTGTCTGTTGGGTTGGCACAAATCGAGACTGGGATTTGTCACTCCGTGTAAACGGAGAGGTATCTCTGGGCCCACTCGGTAGGACATCATCATAATGTGCACAATGTGATCAAGGAGTTGATCACAGGATGATGTGTTACGAAATGAGTAAAGAGACTTGCCGGTAACGAGATTGAACAAGGTATCGGGATACCGACGATCGAATCTCGGGCAAGTATCATACCCCTAGACAAAGGGAATTGTATACGGGATTGATTAAGTCCTTGACATCGTGGTTCATCCGATGAGATCATCGTGGAACATGTGGGAGCCAACATGGGTATCCAGATCCCGCTGTTGGTTATTGACCGGAGAACGTCTCGGTCATGTCTGCATGTCTCCCGAACCCGTAGGGTCTACACACTTAAGGTTCGATGACGCTAGGGTTATAAAGGAAGTTTGTATGTGGTTACCGAATGTTGTTCGGAGTCTCGGATGAGATCCGGGACGTCACGAGGAGTTCCGGAATGGTCCGGAGGTAAAGATTTATATATGGGAAGTCCTGTTTTGGTCACCGAAAAGGTTTCGGGGTTTATCGGTAATGTACCGGGACCACCGGAGGGGTCCAGGGGTCCACCGGGGGGGCCATGGGCCCCAGAGGCATACATGGGCCAAGTGTGAGAAGGCACCAGCCCCTAGGTGGGCTGGGCCGCCTCCCACTAAGGCCCATGCGCCTAGAAGGGGAGAGGGGCAAACCCTAAGGGCAGATGGGCCCTAAGGCCCATACTCCCTGCGCCTCCCTCTCCTCCCCCCTTGTGGCCGCCACCCATAGATGGGTTTGGGGCTGCCACCCCTCTAGGGGTGGGAACCCTAGAGGGGGCGCACCCTCCTCCCCTTCCCCTATATATATGAGGCCTAGGGGCTGCCCAATACACGCGATCTGATCTCTGCCTGTTGGTGCAGCCCTCCCTCTCTTTCTCCTCATATCTCGCGGTGCTTGGTGAAGCCCTGCAGGATTGCCACGCTCCTCCATAACCACCACGCCGTTGTGCTGCTGCTGGATGGAGTCTTCCTCAACCTCTCCCTCTCTCCTTGCTGGATCAAGGCGTGGGAGACATCGTCGGGCTGTACGTGTGTTGAACGCGGAGGTGCCGTCCGTTCGACAATAGGATCTCCGGTGATTTGGATCACGACGAGTACGACTCCATCAACCCCGTTCTCTTGAACGCTTCCGCTTAGCGATATACAAGGGTATGTAGATGCACTCTCCCTTCCCTCGTTGCTGGTTTCTCCATAGATAGATCTTGGTGACACGTAGGAAAATTTTGAATTTCTGCTACGTTCCCCAACAGTGGCATCATGAGCTAGGTCTATGCGTAGTTTCTATGCACGAGTAGAACACAAAGTAGTTGTGGGCGTTGATTTTGTTCAATATGCTTACCGTTACTAGTCCAATCTTGATTCGGCGGCATCGTGGGATGAAGCCGGCCTGGACCGACCTTACACGTACTCTTACGTGAGACTGGTTCCACCGACTGACATGCACTAGTTGCATAAGGTGGCTAGCGGGTGTCTGTCTCTCCTACTTTAGTCGGATCGGATTCGATGAAAAGGGTCCTTATGAAGGGTAAATAGCAATTGGCATATCACGTTGTGGTTTTTGCGTAGGTAAGAAACGTTCTTGCTAGAAACCCATAGCAGCCACGTAAAACATGCAAACAACAATTAGAGGACGTCTAACTTGTTTTTGCAGGGTATGCTATGTGATGTGATATGGCCAAAAGGATGTGATGAATGATATATGTGATGTATGAGATTGATCATGTTCTTGTAATAGGAATCACGACTTGCATGTCGATGAGTATGACAACCGGCAGGAGCCATAGGAGTTGTCTTAATTTATTTATGACCTGCGTGTCAACATAAACGTCATGTAATTACTTTACTTTATTGCTAACCGTTAGCTGTAGTAGTAGAAGTAATAGATGACGTGACAACTTCATGGAGACACGATGATCATGATGATGGAGATCATGGTGTCATGCCGGTGACGATGATGATCATGGAGCCCCGAAGATGGAGATCAGCCCCAAGATGGAGATCAAAGGAGCTATATGTTATTGGCCATATCATGTCACTATTATTTGATTGCATGTGATGTTTATCATGTTTATACATCTTATTTGCTTAGAACGACGGTAGTAAATAAGATGATCCCTCATAATAATTTCAAGAAAGTGTTCCCCCTAACTGTGCACCGTTGCGAAAAGTTCATCGTTTTGAAGCACCATGTGATGATCGGGTGTGATAGATTCTTATGTTCACATACAACGGGTGTAAGCCAGATTTACACACGCGAAACACTTAGGTTGACTTGACGAGCCTAGCATGTACAGACATGGCCTTGGAACACAAGAGACCGAAAGGGCGAGCATGAGACGTATGGTAGATACGATCAACATGAAGATGTTCACCGATGATGACTAGTCCGTCTCACGTGATGAACGGACACGGCCTAGTTGACTCGGATCATGTAATCACTTAGATGACTAGAGGGATGTCTATCTGAGTGGGAGTTCATAAGATGAACTTAATTATCCTGAACATAGTCAAAAGGTCTTCACAAATTATATCGTAGCTCGCGCTTCAGTTCTACTATTTAGATACGTTCCTAGAGAAAATTTAGTTGAAAGTTGATAGTAGCAATTATGCGGAGTAGGTCCGTAAACCGAGGATTGTCCTTGTTGCTTCGTAGAAGGCTTATGTCCTTAATGCATCGCTCAGTGTGCTGAACCTCGAACGTCGTTTGTGGATGTTGCGAACATCTGACATACACGTTTTGATAACTACGTGATAGTTCAGTTAAACGGTTTAGAGTTGAGGCACCGAAGACGGTTTTGAAACGTCGCAAAACATATGAGATGTTTTGAGGGCTGAAATTGGGATTTCAGGCTCGTGCCCACGTCAAAGGTATAAGACCTCCGACGATTTTCTTAGCCTGCAAACTAAGGAGAAAAGCTCAATTGTTGAGCTTGTGCTCAGATTGTCTGAGTACAACAAATCGTGAATCGAGTGGGAGTTGATCTTCCAGATGAATAGTGATGTTTCTCCGAAGTCATTACCACCAAGCTGCTAGAGCTTCGTGATGAACTATGATTATATCAGGGACATATATGATGATCCTTGAGATATTCGCGATGTTTGACACCGCGAAAGTAGAAATCAAGAAGGAGCATCAATTGTTGATGGTTGGTGAAACCACTAGTTTCAAGAAGGGCAAGGGAACAAAGGGATACTTCATGAAACGGCAATTCAGCTGCTGCTCTAGTGAAGAAACCCAAGGTTGAACCCAAACCCGAGACTAAGTGCTTCTGTAATAAGGGGAACAGCCACTGGAGCAGAATTACCCTAGATACTTGGTAGATGAGAAGGCTGGCAAGGTCGATAGAAGTATATTGGATATACATTGTGTTGATGTGTACTTTACTAGTACTCCTAGTAGCACCAGGGTATTAGATACCGGTTCGGTTGCTAAGTGTTAGTAACTCGAAATAAAAGCTACGGAATAAACGGAGACTAGCTAAAGGTGAGATGACGATATGTGTTGGAAGTATTTCCAAGGTTGATCAAATATCGTACGCTCCCTCTACCATCGAGATTGGTGTTTGCGTTGAGCATAGACATGATTGGATTATGTCTATCGCAATACGGTTATTCATTTAAAGAGAATAATGGTTACTCTGTTTATTTGAATAATACCTTCAATGGTCTTACACCTGAAATGAATGGTTTATTGAATCTCGATCGTAGTGATACACATGTTCATGCCAAATAAGATAGTAATGATAGTACCACCTACTTGTGGCACTGCCACTTAAGTCATATCGGTATAAAACGCATGAAGAAGCTCCATGTTGATGGATCTTTGGGCTCACTCGTTTTTGAAAAGTTTGAGACATGCGAACCATGTCTATTGGTGTATATGCATGAAGAAACTCCATGCAAATGGACCGTTTGGACTCACTTGATTTTGAATCACTTGAGACATGCAAATCATACCACATGGGCAAGATGACTGAAAGCCTCGTTTTCAGTAAAATGGAACTAGAAAGCAACTTGTTGGAAGTAATACATTTTGATGTGTGCAATCCAATGAGTGCTGAGGCATGTAGTGGATATCGTTATGTTCTTACTTCACAGATGATTTGAGTAGATGTTGAGTATATTTACTTGATGAATCACGAGTCTGAATTATTGAAAGGTTCAAGTAATTTCAGGGTGAAGTTGAAAGATCGTCGTGACAAGAGGATAAAAGATCTATGATATGATCATAGAGATGAATATCTGAATTACGAGTTTGGCACAGAATTAAGACATTGTGGAAATTGTTTCACAACTAATACAGCCTGGAACACCATAGTGTGATGGTGTGTCCGAACATCATAACTGCACCCTATTGGATATGATGCATACCATGATGTCTCTTATCGAATTACCACGATAGTTTATGGGTTAGGCATTAGAGACAACCACATTCACTTTAAATAGGGCACCACGTAATTCCGATGAGATGACACCGTATGAACTATGGTTTAGAGAAACCTAAGCTGTCATTTCTTAAAAGTTTGGGGCTGCGACGCTTATGTGAAAAAGTTTCAGGCTGATAAGCTCGAACCCAAAGCGGATAAATGCATCTTCATAGGACACCCAAAACAGTTGGGTATACCTCCTGTCTCAGATCCGAAAGCAATAAGGGATTGTTTCTAGAATCGGGTCCTTTCTCGAGGAAAAGTTTCTCTCGAAAGAATTGAGTGGGAGGATGGTGGAGACTTGATGAGGTTATTGAACCGTCTCTTCAACTAGTGTGTGGCAGGGCACAGGAAGTTGTTCCTGTGGCACCTACACCAATTGAAGTGGAAGCTTATGATAGTGATCATGAAACTTCAGATCAAGTCACTACCAAACCTCGTGGGATGACAAGGATGCGTACTACTTCAGAGTGGTACGTAATCCTGTCTTGGAAGTCATGTTGCTAGACAACAATGAACCTACGAGCTATGGAGAAGCGATGGTGGGCCCGGATTCCGATAAATGGCTCGAGGCCATAAAATCTGAGATAGGATCCATGTATGAAAACAAAGTGTAGACTTTGGAAGAACTACTTGATGGTCGTAAGGCTGTTAGGTACATATGGATTTTAAAAGGAAGACGGACAATGATGGTAAATGTCACCATTAAGAAAGCTCGACTTGTCGTTAAGATGTTTTCCGACAAGTTCAAGGAGTTGACATGAGACTTTCTCACTCGTAGCGATGCTAAGAGTCTGTTGGAATTATATTAGCGATTACTGCATTATTTATGAAATCTTGCAGATAGGATGTCAAAACATTGTTTCCTCAACGATTTTCTTGAGGAAAGGTTGTATGTGATACAACCGGAAGGTTTTGTCAATCCTGAAAGATGCTAATAAGTATGCAAAGCTCCAGCAATCCTTCTGAGGACTGGAGTAAGCATCTCGGAGTTGGAATGTATGCTTTGATGAGATGATCAAAGATTTTGGGTGTATACAAAGTTTATGAGAAACTTGTATTTCCAAAGAAGTGAGTGGGAGCACTATAGAATTTCTGATGAATATATGTTGTTGACATATTGTTGATCAGAAATGACGTAGAATTTCTGGAAAGCATATAGGGTTATTTGGAAAGTGTTTTTCAATGGAAAGCCTGGATTAAGCTACTTGAACATTGAGCATCAAGATCTATAAGGATAGATCAAAACGCTTAATGGTACTTTCAAATGAGCACATACCTTGACATGATCTTGAAGGTGTTCAAGATGGATCAGTCAAAGAAGGAGTTCTTGCCTGAGTTGTAAGGTATGAAGTTAAGACTTAAAGCTCGACCACGGCAGAATAGAGAGAAAGGACGAAGGTCGTCCCCTATGCTTAAGACATAGGCTCTACAGTATGCTATGCTGTGTACCGCACCTGAAATGTGCCTTGCCATGAGTCAGTCAAGGGGTACAAGAGTGATCTAAGAATGGATCACAGGACAGCGGTCAAAGTTATCCTTAGTAACTAGTGGACTAAGGAATTTTCTCGATTATGGAGGTGGTAAAAGAGTTCGACGTAAAGAGTTACGTCGATGCAAGCTTAACACCTATCCGGATAGCTCTGAGTAGAGATACCGGATACGTATAATGGAGCAACAATTTAGAATAGCTCCAAGTAGAACAGTTATTTGGAATAGCTCCAAATAGAACATGGTAGCTACATCTAGGAGATGACATAGAGATTTGTAAAGCACACACGGATCTGAAAGGTTCAGACCCGTTGACTAAAACCTCTCTCACAAGCAACATGATCAAACCCAGAACTCATTGAGTGTTAATCACATAGTGATGTGAACTAGATTATTGACTCTAGTAAACTCTTTGGATGTTGGTCACATGGCGATGTGACCTGTGAGTGTTAATCACATGGCGATGTGAACTAGATTATTGACTCTAGTGGCAAGTGGGAGACTGTTGGAAATATGCCCTAGAGGCAATAATAAATTAGTTATTATTATATTTCCTTGTTCATGATAATCGTTTATTATCCATGCTAGAATTGTATTGATAGGAAACTCAGATACATGTGTGGATACATAGACAACACCATGTCCCTAGTAAGCCTCTAGTTGACTAGCTCGTTGATCAATAGATGGTTACGGTTTCCTGACCATGGACATTGGATGTCATTGATAACGGGATCACATCATTAGGAGAATGATGTGATGGACAAGACCCAATCCTAAGCATAGAACTAGATCGTGTAGTTCGTATGCTAAAGCTTTTCTAATGTCAAGTATCATTTCCTTAGACCATGAGATTGTGCAACTCCCGGATACCGTAGGAGTGCTTTGGGTGTGCCAAACGTCACAACGTAACTGGGTGGCTATAAAGGTACACTACAGGTATCTCCGAAAGTGTCTGTTGGGTTGGCACAAATCGAGACTGGGATTTGTCACTCCGTGTAAACGGAGAGGTATCTCTGGGCCCACTCGGTAGGACATCATCATAATGTGCACAATGTGATCAAGGAGTTGATCACGGGATGATGTGTTACAAAACGAGTAAAGAGACTTGCCGGTAACGAGATTGAACAAGGTATCGGGATACCGACGATCGAATCTCAGGCAAGTATCATACCGCTAGACAAAGGGAATTGTATACGGGATTGATTAAGTCCTTGACATCGTGGTTCATCCGATGAGATCATCGTGGAACATGTGGGAGCCAACATGGGTATCCAGATCCCGCTGTTGGTTATTGACCAGAGAACGTCTCGGTCATGTCTGCATGTCTCCCGAACCCGTAGGGTCTACACACTTAAGGTTCGATGACGCTAGGGTTATAAAGGAAGTTTGTATCTGGTTACCGAATGTTGTTCGGAGTCCCGGATGAGATCCCGGACGTCACGAGGAGTTCCGGAATGGTCCGGAGGTAAAGATTTATATATGGGAAGTCCTGTTTTGGTCACCGGGAAGGTTTCGGGGTTTATCGGTAATGTACCGGGACCACCGGAGGGGTCCGGGGGTCCACTGGGGGGGGGCATGGGCCCCAGAGGCATACATGGGCCAAGTGTGAGAAGGCACCAGCCCCTAGGTGGGCTGGGGCGCCTCCCACTAAGGCCCATGCGCCTAGAAGGGGAGAGGGGGCAAACCCTAAGGGCAGATGGGCCCTAAGGCCCATACTCCCTGCGCCTCCCTCTCCTCCCCCCTTGTGGCCGCCACCCATAGATGGGTTTGGGGCTGCCGCCCCTCTAGGGGTGGGAAACCTAGAGGGGGCGCACCCTCCTCCCCTTCCCCTATATATATGAGGCACAAGGGCTGCCCAATACACGCGATCTGATCTCTGCCTGTTGGTGCAGCCCTCCCTCTCTTTCTCCTCATATCTCGCGGTGCTTGGCGAAGCCCTGCAGGATTGCCACGCTCCTCCATCACCACCACGCCGTTGTGCTGCTGCTGGATGGAGTCTTCCTCAACCTCTCCCTCTCTCCTTGCTGGATCAAGGCGTGGGAGACATCGTCGGGCTGTACGTGTGTTGAACGCGGAGGTGCCGTCCGTTCGGCACTAGGATCTCTGGTGATTTGGATCACGACGAGTATGACTCCATCAACCCCGTTCTCTTGAACGCTTCCGCTTAGCGATATACAAGGGTATGTAGATGCACTCTCCCTTCCCTCGTTGCTGGTTTCTCCATAGATAGATCTTGGTGACACGTAGGAAAATTTTGAATTTCTGCTACGTTCCCCAACAAGAACATCATCATCGTCACCACGCCTTCGTGCTGACGGAACTCATCCCCGAAGCTTTGCTGGATCGGAGCCCGGGGAGCGTCATCGAGCTGTACGTGTGCTAAGAACTCGGAGGTACCGGAGTAACGGTGCTTGGATCGGTCGGATCGTGAAGACGTACGACTACTTCATCTACGTTGTGTCGACGGTTCCATTGTCGATCTACAAGGGTACGTAGATCACACTCTCCCCTCTTGTTGCTATGCATCACCATGATCTTGCGTGTGCGTAGGAATTTTTTTTGAAATTACTACGTTCCCCAACAATGGCATCCGAGCCTAGGTTTTATGTGTTGATGTTATATGCACGAGTAGAACACAAGTGAGTTGTGGGCAATATAAGTCATACTGCTTACCAGCATGTCATACTTTGGTTCGGCGGTATTGTTGGACGAAGTGGCCCGGACCAACATTACGCGTACGCTTACGCGAGACCGGTTCTCCCGACGTGCTTTGCACAGAGGTGGCTTGCGGGTGACATTTTCTCCAACTTTAGTTGAACCAAGTGTGGCTACGCCCGGTCCTTGCGAAGGTTAAAACAGCACCAACTTGACAAACTATCGTTGTGGTTTTTGATGCGTAGGTAAGATTGGTTCTTGCTTAAGCCCGTAGCAGCCACGTAAAACTTGCAACAACAAAGTAGAGGACGTCTAACTTGTTTTTGCAGGGCATGTTGTGATGTGATATGGTCAAGACATGATACTAAATTTTATTGTATGAGATGATCATGTTTTGTAACCGAGTTATCGGCAACTGGCAGGAGCCATATGGTTGTCGCTTTATTGTATGCAATGCAATCGCGATGTAATGCTTTACTTTATCACTAAGCGGTAGCGATAGTCGTGGAAGCATAAGATTGGCGAGACGACAACGATGCTACAATGGAGATCAAGGTGTCGTGCCGGTGACGATGGTGATCATGACGGTGCTTCAAAGATGGAGATCACAAGCACAAGATGATGATGGCCATATCATATCACTTATATTGATTGCATGTGATGTTTATCTTTTATGCA
Organism: Triticum urartu; assembly: GCF_003073215.2. Lineage (NCBI taxonomy): Eukaryota > Viridiplantae > Streptophyta > Magnoliopsida > Poales > Poaceae > Triticum > Triticum urartu. Next base: position 29,944,918 of record NC_053027.1, read on the forward strand.
TCTTATCTTGCTTTGATTGACGGTAGCATTATAAGATGATCTCTCACTAATTATCAAGAAGTGTTCTCCCTGAGTATGCACCGTTGCGAAAGTTCTTCGTGCTGAGACACCACGTGATGATCGGGTGTGATAGGTTCTACGTTCAAATACAATGGGTGCAAAACAGTTGCACACGCGGAATACTCAGGTTATACTTGACGAGCCAAGCATATACAGATATGGCCTCGGAACACGGAGACCGAAAGGTCGAGCGTGAATCATATAGTAGATATGATCAACATAATGATGTTCACCAATGAAACTACTCCATCTCACGTGATGATCGGACATGGTTTAGTTGATTTGGATCACGTAATCACTTAGAGGATTAGAGGGATGTCTATCTTAGTGGGAGTTCTTTAAGTAAATTAAATGAACCTAAATTTATCATGAAACTTAGTACCTGATAGTATCTTCCTTGTTTATGTTTGATTGTAGATAGATGGCTCGTGCTGTTGTTCCGTTGAATTTTAATGCGTTCCTAGAGAAAGCAAAGTTGAAAGATGATGGTAGCAATTACACGGACTGGGTCCGTAACTTGAGGATTATCCTCATTGCTGCACAGAAGAATTACGTCCTGGAAGCACCGCTGGGTGCCAGGCCTGCTGCTGGAGCAACACCAGATGTTATGAACGTCTGGCAGAGCAAAGCTGATGACTACTCGATAGTTCAGTGTGCCATGCTTTACGGCTTATAATCGGGACTTCAACGACGTTTTGAACATCATGGAGCATATGAGATGTTCCAGGAGTTGAAGTTAATATTTCAAGCAAATTCCCGGATTGAGAGATATGAAGTCTCCAATAAGTTCTATAGCTGCAAGATGGAGGAGAGCAGTTCTGTTAGTGAGCTTATACTCAAAATGTCTGGGTATAATAATCACTTGATTCAATTGGGAGTTAATCTTCCAGATGATTGCGTCATTGACAGAATTCTCCAATCACTGCCACCAAGCTACAAGAGCTTCGTGATGAACTATAATATGCAAGGGATGAATAAGACTATTCCCGAGCTCTTCGCAATGCTGAAAGCTGCGGAGGTAGAAATCAAGAAGGAGCATCAAGTGTTGATGGTCAACAAGACCACTAGTTTCAAGAAAAAGGGCAAAGGGAAGAAGAAGGGGAACTTCAAGAAGAATGGCAAACAAGTTGCTGCTCAAGAGAAGAAACCCAAGTCTGGACCTAAGCCTGAAACTGAGTGCTTCTACTGCAAGCAGACTGGTCACTGGAAGCGGAACTACCCCAAGTATTTGGCGGATAAGAAGGATGGCAAGGTGAACAAAGGTATATGTGATATACATGTTATTGATGTGTACCTTACTAATGCTCGCAGTAGTACCTGGGTATTTGATACTGGTTCTGTTGCTAATATTTGCAACTCGAAACAGGGACTACGGATTAAGCGAACACTGGCGCAGGACGAGGTGACGATGCGCGTAGGAAATGGTTCCAAAGTCGATGTGATCGTGGTCGGCACGCTACCTCTACATCTACCATCGGGATTAGTATTAGACCTAAATAATTGTTATTTGGTGCCAGCGTTGAGCATGAACATTATATCTGGATCTTGTTTGATGCGAGACAGTTATTCATTTAAATCGGAGAATAATGGTTGTTCTATTTATATGAGTAATATCTTTTATGGTCATGCACCCTTGAAGAGTGGTCTATTTTTGATGAATCTCGATAGTAGTGATACACATATTCATAATGTTGAAGCCAAAAGATGCAGAGTTGATAATGATAGTGCAACTTATTTGTGGCACTGCCGTTTAGGTCATATCGGTGTAAAGCGCATGAAGAAACTCCATACTGATGGACTTTTGAAACCACTTGATTATGAATCACTTGGTACTTGCAAACCATGCCTCATGGGCAAGATGACTAAAACGCCGTTCTCCGGTACTATGGAGAGAGCAACAAATTTGTTGGAAATCATACATACAGATGTATGTGGTCCGATGAATGTTGAAGCTCGTGGCGGATATCTTTATTTTCTCACCTTCACAGATGATTTAAGCAGATATGGGTATATCTACTTAATGAAACATAAGTCTGAAACATTTGAAAAGTTCAAAGAATTTTAGAGTGAAATTGAAAATCATCTTAACAAGAAAATAAAGTTTCTACGATCTGATCGTGGAGGAGAATATTTGAGTTACAAGTTTGGTCTACATTTGAAACAATGTGGAATAGTTTCGCAACTCACGCCACCCGGAACACCACAGCGTAATGGTGTGTCCGAACATCGTAATCGTAATTTACTTGATATGGTGCGATCTATGATGTCTCTTACAGATTACCGCTATCGTTTTGGGGCTATGCTTTAGAGACGGCCGCATTCACGTTAAATAAGGCACCATCGAAATCCGTTGAGACGACGCCTTATGAACTATGGTTTGGCAAGAAACCAAAGTTGTCGTTTCTCAAAGTTTGGGGCTGCGATGCTTATGTGAAAAGGCTTCAACCTGATAAGCTCGAACCCAAATCGGAGAAATGTGTCTTCATAGGATACCAAAAAGAGACAGTTGGGTACACCTTCTATAACAGATCCAAAGGCAAAAGATTTGTTGCTAAAAATGAATCCTTTCTAGAGAAGGAGTTTTTCTCGAAAGAAGTGAGTGGGAGGAAAGTAGAACTTGATGAGGTAACTGTACCTGCTCCCTTATTTGAAAGTAGTACATCACAAAAACCGGTTTCTGTGACACCTACACCAATTAGTGAGGAAGCTAATGATGATGATCATGAAACTTCAGAACAAGTTACTACTGAACCTCGTAGATCAACCAGAGTAAGATCCGCACCAGAGTGGTACGGTAATCCTGTTCTGGAAGTCATGCTACTAGATCATGATGAACCTACGAACTATGAAGAAGCGATGGTGAGCCCAGATTCCGCAAAATGGCTTGAAGCCATGAAATGTGAGATGGGATCCATGTATGAGAACAAAGTATGGACTTTGGTTGACTTGCCCGATGATCGGCAAGCAATTGAGAATAAATGGATCTTCAAGAAGAAGACTGACGTTGACGGTAATGTTACTGTCTACAAAGCTCGACTTGTTGCAAAAGGTTTTCGACAAGTTCAAGGGATTGACTACGATGAGACCTTCTCACCCGTAGCGATGCTTAAGTCTGTCCGAATCATGTTAGCAATTGCCGCATTTTATGATTATGAAATTTGGCAGATGGATGTCAAAACTGCATTCCTGAATGGATTTCTGGAAGAAGAGTTGTATATGATGCAACCAGAAGGTTTTTTCGATCCAAAGGGAGCTGACAAAGTGTGCAAGCTCCAGCGGTCCATTTATGGACTGGTGCAAGCCTCTCGGAGTTGGAATAAACGCTTTGATAGTGTGATCAAAGCACTTGGTTTTGTACAGACTTTTGGAGAAGCCTGTATTTACAAGAAAGTGAGTGGGAGCTCTGTATCATTTCTGATATTATATGTGGATGACATATTGCTGATCGAAAATGATATAGAATTTCTGGATAGCATAAAGGGATACTTGAATAAGAGTTTTTCAATGAAAGACCTCGGTGAAGCTGCTTACATATTGGGCATTAAGATCTATATAGATAGATCAAGACGCTTAATTTTACTTTCACAAAGCACATACCTTGACAAAGTTTTGAATAAGTTCAAAATGGATCAAGCAAAGAAAGGGTTCTTGCCTGTGTTACAAGGTGTGAAGTTGAGTAAGACTCAATGCCCGACCACTGCAGAAGATAGAGAAAAGATGAAAGAAGTTCCCTATGCTTCAGCCATAGGCTCTATCATGTATGCAATGCTGTGTACCAGACCTGATGTGTGCCTTACTATAAGTCTAGCAGGGAGGTACCAAAGTAATCCAGGAGTGGATCACTGGACAGCGGTCAAGAACATCCTGAAATACCTGAAAAGGACTAAGGATATGTTTCTCGTATATGGAGGTGACAAAGAGCACATCGTAAATGGTTACGTTGATGCAAGCTTTGACACTGATCGGGACGATTCTAAATCGCAAACCGGATACGTGTTTACATTAAACGGTGGAGCTGTCAGTTGGTGCAGTTCTAAACAAAGCGTCGTGGCGGGATCTACATGTGAAGCGGAGTACATAGCTGCTTCGGAAGCAGCAAACGAAGGAGTCTGGATGAAGGAGTTCATATCCAATCTAGGTGTCATACCTAGTGCATCGGGTCCAATGAAAATCTTTTGTGACAATACTGGTGCAATTGCCTTGGCAAAGGAATCCAGATTTCACAAGAGAACCAAGCACATCAAGAGACGCTTCAATTCCATCTGGGATCTAGTCCAGGTGGGAGACATAGAGATTTGCAAGATACATACGGATCTGAATGTAGCAGACCCGTTGACTAAGCCTCTTCCACGAGCAAAACATGATCAGCACCAAGGCTCCATGGGTGTTAGAATCATTACTGTCTAATCTAGATTATTGACTCTAGTGCAAGTGGGAGACTGAAGGAAATATGCCCTAGAGGCAATAATAAAGTTATTATTTATTTCCTTATATCATGATAAATGTTTATTATTCATGCTATAATTGTATTAACCGGAAACATAATACTTGTGTGAATACATAGACAAACAGAGTGTCACTAGTATGCCTCTACTTGACTAGCTCATTAATCGAAGATGGTTATGTTTCCTAACCATAGACATGAGTTGTCATTTGATTAACGGGATCACATCATTAGGAGAAGATGTGATTGACATGACCCATTCCATTAGCTTAGCACCCGATCATTTAGTATGTTGCTATTGCTTTCTTCATGACTTATACATGTTCCTATGACTATGAGATTATGCAACTCCCGATTACCGGAGGAACACTTTGTGTGCTACCAAACGTCACAACGTAACTGGGTGATTATAAAGGTCCTCTACAGGTGTCTCCAAAGGTACATGTTGGGTTGGCGTATTTCAAGATTAGGATTTGTCACTCCGATTGTCGGAGAGGTATCTCTGGGCCCTCTCGGTAATGCACATCACTTAAGCCTTTCAAGCATTGCAACTAATAAGTTAGTTGCGAGATGATGTATTACGAAACGAGTAAAGAGACTTGCCGGTAACGAGATTGAACTAGGTATTGAGATACCGACGATCGAATCTCGGGCAAGTAACATACCGATGACAAAGGGAACAACGTATGTTGTTATGCGATCTGACCGATAAAGATCTTCGTAGAATATGTGGGAGCCAATATGAGCATTCAGGTTCCGCTATTGGTTATTGTCCGGAGACATGTCTCGGTCATGTCTACATTGTTCTCGAACCCGTAGGGTCCGCACGCTTAACGTTACAATGACAGTTTCATTATGAGTTTATATGTTTTGATGTACCGAAGGTTGTTCGGAGTCCCGGATGTGATCACGGACATGACGAGGAGTCTCGAAATGGTTGAGACATAAAGATTGATATATTGGAAGCCTATATTTGGATATCGGAATCGTTCCAGGTGAAATTGGGAATTTACCGGAGTACCGGGGGGTTACCGGAACCCCCCGGGGGTTAATGAGCCTACATGGGCCCTAAGGGAGAAGAGGAGGGCCGCCCAGGGCAGGCCGCGCGCCCCTCCCCCCTAGTCCAAATAGGACAAGGAAGGGGGGCGCCGCCCCCCTTTCCTCTTTCCCTGATATGACCATGTCCATAACTGACACTATTAATCCAGTAGTCGTTCAAGTGGTCAATGATGTTTCCATTGTAGAAGTTACATGCATGCATACTATGCCATTGATAAGGATGCACTCACGTAAAGATGGAAAGAGGGTGTTGAACATGCATGCATTACCCAAGGAGATGTGTATGTGCGTGCATGCATGGATGTATTCCTACACTAGCACGTTTGGTCAATTCTCATTTGGGCCAGAGATTAGGAGGAGCATGTGTATCCACGAGGGAGGAGTCCTGTTCGCTGCTAACAGCCAGGAAGGAGTCCTGGTTGAGTATTACTTCGGTTGGGTACGGCCACCAGAATCAGATCGTTCGAAGAAAATACTAGGAGATTGTATTTCCTATTTCTGTTACACGAGACCACCAAAATTACAGGTGCATGTCTACAGGTTTTTATGGTGGAGATTATTATCCTTGAAGACGCTTGGTTGGGGTCCACCTACAGATTTTACGAGAAGGCATATCAGCAACGAAAAAGAGAGTCCTAGTGTTGTTTAGACAGGTCCAGATTGTTTTCCTTTTGAATTAAGAAGATGAGATAAGTAGGGGTGCGTCCAGCTTGTTGGTCACGCCAAATATAGTACTTTATATATAAAGCCATGAGGCGTCATGTAAGAGAGTAGATTATGTTACGATGAATTAGACACGTGTGTGTTTTTCGGCCGCCGGCCATTATCGAGTTTAGAGAAACCTTGTCAAAAATCTCTGTTGGCGTGTGAGTTCCTGCGACACGACGCGTAGGAGATTACAAGCTGAGCCTATACGGTTCGTCCACGTTATTCCTTCGGATCGAGGGGTTGGCGTGTTGTTTCCGTGGGATTTGCGAGCATCTTCGTAAACCTGCGACGAGTTCTTGCTGCGATGGAGTTTTGTGTCGTGAAAGATCGGGCCAACAACGGAACGACCCTCGTCTCATCTTCGTAAACCTGCGACGAGTTCTTGCTGCGATGGAGTTTTGTGTCGTGAAAGATCGGGCCAACAACGGAACGAACCTCGTCTCGAGGTTCGCTTCTCATCATTCCCCCTTCCCCTTTCCTTCTCCAACAAGGCAAGAGGGGGGAGTCCTACTCCCGGTGGGAGTAGGACTCCTCCAGGCGCACCCCTAGGGGGCCGGCCGCACCCCCCCTCCCTCCTTTATATACGGAGGCAAGGGGGCACCCCAAGACACACAAGTTGATCTTCATGATCGTTCCTTAGCCGTGTGCGGTGCCCCCTTCCACCATATTCCACCTCGGTCATATCGTAGCGAGCTTAGGCGAAGCCCTGCGACGGTAGAACATCAAGATCGTCATCACGCCGTCATGCTGACGGAACTCTTCCCCGACACTTTGCTGGATCGGAGTCCGGGGATTGTCATCGAGCTGAACGTGTGCAAGAACACGGAGGTGCCGTAGTTTCGGTGCTTGATCGGTCGGGCCGTGAAGACGTATGACTATATTAACCGCGTTGTTATAATGCTTCCGCTGTCGGTCTACGAGGGTATGTGGACAACACTCTCCCCTCTCGTTGCTATGCATCACCATGATCTTGCGTGTGCGTAGGAATTTTTTTAAAATTACTACGTTCCCCAACAGATGGGTGTTTCAAAATTAATGACTTTGCTAGGTAGCAAGTTGATGAGATATGTAGTAGTGAGGAATGCTTCATCCCAAAATTTGAGTGGCATAGACGCATTGGCAAGTAGGGCAAGACCTACTTCAACAACATGATGATGTTTTCTCTCTGCAGACCCATTCTGTTGATGAGCATGTGGGCATGGAACATGATGAGAAATGCCAAGTTGCTGAAAAAAAAGAATTTAACTTCCTGTATTCACCCCCCCCCAATCGGTTTGCATAGCAATAATCTTAGTATTCAGTTTTCTCTCAACAAGATTTTTAAAATTGGAGAAAACTTGAAATACTTCAGACCTTTTCTTAAGAAGATAGATCCAAGTAAACTTACTAAAATCATCGATAAAGCTTACATAATATTAGTATCTACCAACTGAAGTGGGAGCTGGTCCCCATACATCTGAGAATACAAGTTGTAGGGGTGCAGTGGAGATGCTAGTAGACACAGGATATGGTAGCTGATGACTTTTAGCTTGTTGACATGGGTCACAAACTGACTCAATACTAACTTCATGGGAGTGAGGAAGTTTATTTTCACTAAGAACACGTTTAACTATAATTGACGAAGGATGACCTAATCTGCTATGCCACTTTGATGATGAAGGCTTGATAGCCGCAAAAACTTGTTTATTCGTTGACGATGATGAAGAAGATATGAGTGGGTAGAGTCCTCCCACACATCTGCCCCTCAGAAGTATTCTCCTTGTGGCCAAGTCCTTGACAAGAAAGAAATAAGGATAAAACTCAATAAGGACATGGTTGTCACGAGTAAATCAATGAACAGATAGAAGGCTTTTTGAAGTTTCAGGAACATGAAGGATTTTGTTTAGATGTAAATTTTTATTAGGGGTTTTAACAATTGAATGACCAATATGATAAACTTGCATACCAGAACCACTCGTGGTGTGCACTTAATCATGTCCGGGATAGTCAGCTTGTCCAGCTCTCCGGTGATGTGGTGCGTCGCGCCGGTGTCTGCATACCAGTTCGTGTCAACCCCGTAGGAGTAGGTGACCATGTTGGCCCCCTTATCCTCAAGCTCATCTTCATCATATCTGTGCCAGCAGTCACGGGCGCCCCCTGGATGGTGCTTGTGACATATCTGACACTCCGGGTAATCACGAGCTTGCTGCTGCCGTTGCTGATGTGGGCGGCCGCGACCACCGCCGCCGCCGCCGTTTCCGCCAGATGGACTTGGGGAGGAGCGCCTGCCTCGGCCACGGCCTCTGCTGTAGCCACGACCGCGCCCCCTGCTGTAGCCGCGCCCGCGTCCTCTGTACGCCATGTTTGCTGACGAGTTGAAGCCGGGATCGACGCTGTCGCCCAGCATCTCCACCCGCTGGTCGAACGCCGCGATCTGGGCGAAGAGATCATCAACCGAGATCGTCGCCTTGACTGCGCCGATAGCCGCCACGACAGCATCGTAGTCTCTGTCGAGACCAGCGAGTACGTAGTCGACCATCTCTGGATCAGAGACAGGGCGACCCGCCACGGCGAGTTCATCCGCCAAGTTCTTCATCTTGGCGATGTAGGAGGTGCTCGACATGGAGCCATTCTTGGTGTTGGTGATGGCAATCCGCAGGTTTGTGATGCGAGATTGGGACTGCGAGGCAAAAATAGTAGTAATAGCAGTCCAAAGATCGAAAGTTGTCTCCTTACTTGTGACTTGGGCGAGAATCTCTTTTGACAGAGAGTTCAAGAGATGACTCAGGACCTGCTAGTCCTTCGAGATCCATTGCGCATACAGAGGGTTTGGCACCTCTGCCATGGTCTTGTCCGCCTGCTGCTGCTGCACTGTCTTCGGTGGCGCAGCGTCGGATCCATCCAGGAGGCCGATGACTTGCGCTCCTCGCAGTCCCGGCATGACCTGGGTCCTCCATAGGATGTAGTTGGTTCTGGTGAGTTTCTCGGCTGGTGGAGCACCAAGGTTGATGACGATGGTGGCCGAGGAAGACATGGTGGTGTGGTGATTGCGATCTGGTGGTGATCGAAGGAGAAACTTTTCTGGCTAGCTACATGAGAAGAGGTTGGCTCTGTATACCATGTCAGGAAGCGTTTCTACTCCCTCGTAAGGGAGACGCGTTGAGTTTATATTGATTGGGCTCAAGGCCATGCTTGGAGTACAAGTTGAGAATCTACCGATCTCTTGGATTCGGTGCTTAAGATGTGCTACGGGATAAGAGAGAGAGTGCTACGGGATAAGAAAGAGAGGTTTAGTTGAAATTACAAAACGTATTACAGATAAACTCTAACATATTTATTACTTCAGTTTATTAGAGATTCATTGCAGCCAACCGCACTGATTAGGAAATGAACATGCGATATCTCCATCTGTATTACGTAGTACGATCTCAAATAGAAAAGAGAATACATGCATGCACACATAGAATATTATTATTATTATTATTATTAAAAATGCGTTTCTTCCACTACTACCAAGTACCAACATAGTCTCCCAACATCATCAACTCTCTTGCCTTGCCTCACTAACAATTTATCACACATCAGTGAGGCCAATTGATACAATTTCAGTTTAACACCGGCGAGCCAGCAGACAATTCAGTTGATACAGTTTCTTTTTTACCAATATAACTGACCAACATGCAGCTTGTACAGGATGGTCGTACTGCCCAACATGCAGCTTGTACAATAGGGACAGTCAAGAGGACCTCCTCAAAGTGCAGCTTTTGTACAGGATGGTCCTCTCGCCCGCTGCATCCAGCCCAAGCACACCACATGCGACGACGCAGCAGCACGCAAGCTGAAAACACACGCGTGACGCAGTGCACGGGACGGCCGGCTGCAACGGCCAGGTGAGCGAGGAAGATGCAGCCGTCGCGCGGTAGTAGCTGTCTTGCAGTTGACGCGGAGACGCATCGACGGGGAGCTTGAGGTAGCTCATCACGTCGACTTCGGCGCTAGCATACCAGAAGCTGAGAAGCGACAGCTCCTGACGACGACGACGCGAGAAGGGCTTGGGACGCCGGCGTCCGGACAGGCGCAAGATTGAGGCGCAGGCGTGCGGGACAGCTCAAGCCACGCGCGACTATCGTACTCCTATTACCCGCTCCCCCGCCGCCTTCTCCACCGGTGCCGTCGTCACCAGCCACCTCGCCGTTCTCCCTTCCTCAAGAAGCTGCTCCATGCCGCGCATGCGGAGAGAACCGCACCCAACGGCGGCGCTGTGGATCTCTAAGGCGTCCATGGCTGTCCCCATTACGACCGGAGAAAGGAGCAACCATAGTAGAATTACGAAAACATTAACGCCCACACGTGTGGGCGTCTGGCAACTTACCCACATGTATGAATCCTCGTCCAACCAATTTTGCACGAATCTTGACGCGTTCTAACAGTTTTTGTGTGCCACGTAGGACTAAGCTGGTGTGTGAGCATTCATCCGGTCGTTCACACGTTCTTTTTTCACCACACGGGGGGCTGGTGTGTGGGCGTTTAGCAATTCACCCACACACTAGTTTTACGCACACAGAAGGGGCTGGTGTGTGGGCGTTTAGCAATTCGCCCACACACTAGTTTTACGCACACAGAGGGGGCTGGTGTGTGGGCGTTTAGCAATTCGCCCACACGCCCGTCTCCTGGCCCACACCCAAAACTGACAGTTGCCATGTGTTTCTGCAGGTACATGGCAACTGCCCTAGCTTTGCTTGTAAGCATATGACAATTCTTTTTTCCCGAGTTGCCATGTGTTTTTGCATGGTACATGGCAACTGCTGTAGCGTGCACGTAAGCAGATGACAACTCTTTCTTTTACATGGCAACTGCCCTAGCGTTTTTGTGAGCACATGGCAACTCTCTCTTTTACCCGAACATGTTTTCTTGCCATGCCTTTTTTAGTGCTACATGGCAACTGCGTAGTGTTTTAGTGGGTGGCAACTCCTAAAGTTTTGAAATCATGGCAACTGCAGTAGATCAGACCATACATGGCAACTGTAGTTGTCCGACATGGCAACCGAAGTTCAGCGACATGGCAACTGTAGTTAAACGGATATGGACGAGGGTCTGAACCATGGCAACTGCGAGACGCGCGGTGACTGTCACCCGGGCGTGCGGGGCCACGAGGTACGAGGCCTGGCGTACGGAACGTGTGGGCGTTATCTATTTAGCCCACACGCACGCGTGTGAGAGGGATCGGGAGGGGAAAAAAAGTGTGTGGCATTACTTTTTTTGCCCACACGTGGGTGTGTGGGCTGTTCCTTTTATACACCACACAAAATGTATGGGCAGCTCCTAACGTCCACATATGTGGCACTTATCAGCATCCTAAAATTAATGTATGAGGTGAGACACGAAAGAAGACCCGAGGCAGTACGGGCAGGAAGACGACCTATTTATAACCCCACACCATAGCATGATACGTACTTGTGCAGGGCATAGGCGGCAGCGGTAAGCGGCAGGATTTCTAGAGCGAGGGACGACCGAACTCTTGAATAATCGGTAAAAGCGGCGCCGTTCATCTAGATAAGACCGTTGACGCGGCACCGCTGCCTGTCTTGTCGGAAGAGCACGGCCCAGATAGAGGTGTAAGCCCACTCGAACACGTGTCCTGGAAAAATCCTCGGAAGGCGAAGTCAACGGGATACGCTGGCCCACGGACAATCAAATTCGCTAGGCACACCAACATAGCCGGTACATACGTTAAGAAAATTTTCAACAGCGATCTACGTCCACCAGGTAACTCTACACAGTAAGAACCCAAAATAATACACGCGTCGGTAAGCTGAGAACCAAGAAGTCCTTTTCAAACAATTGGGTAAACCTGGGAGCGTAAACTTTGTTAGATATAGTGGCTTGGGTATACTTTAAAACAATTTGAGCATTCAAAAAAATAAAATTTACGGGATTTGAAAACAATATGCGAATTTGTAAAAAAGTTCATCAATTTCAGGAGTTTAAGAAAAAAGGAAAATGAAGAATAATTAAAAGAAAAGAAGAAGGAAAGAAAAGAAAAAAGAAAAGAAGAAAAAAGGAAGCAAGTGAACACAACGCATGTGGTGTCCTGGTGGTTTGTTGCTTCCATCAGTAACAAGGGGTCTTGTGTCACCTTGCGTGTAACTTTTTTGTTTTTTTTTAAAAGAAGCTATTGCGAACCGGTCCAGTGGGTAGCAGGGTGTGCACCCTTTGGAATTTTTGTTTTTGTACGAAATTTATTTAAAGCGGGCTGTCCCACTAGCTAGACGAATTCCCATTGACATTTGCTACGTCAGCATTTTTATGCCTCTAACGATGACAGGGTTTGATTTACACAGGGATTGCATAGTTCATGGTGCAATCGATCGGGATTTCGACGTCGGGGTTTGTTTTTAAAATTTTAAAATGGACTTTTGCCATGCTGAATTGGTTCCCTTCCCTTTGTGTGGATTCACGATCGATGTGACCAAGTGGACGTTATGTATAGTCGTACCTGCTACGGAGTTAATTAGTGGCTGCGCCAGCTGTAGATGCCCTCATTAGTTACACTTTTAAATGTAGAACTGCAGACTCGATTGGATTGGATCCAATCCAAGTCGTAGCCTAGCCCCAGCAAAGTCTTCTGTTCCTATCATAATCTCGATTGAAAATTTTGGATTCAGATTCAGACTTCTTTTTTTCGGGTGAGATTCAGACCTTACAACATGTAGCTCCTTGCATATCGTGCCTTCACTCAAGACCCGGGAAACATGACCTGATTTCAAATTCCTGCACATGTAGCTAGTACTTTTATGATTCATATCTTGCTTTCTTATATTAAAATTTTCAGAGTATTTATCGATCTTCTTGAAAAGTGTTTAAAAACTTCCCATAGGTGCATTTATAACTATGGTGCCACACGTGAAGCTAAGCTTTCCAAACTCGGGAGTCACATAGGATGAAATTTAATCAATGTTTTAAATAGCGGGCTATGAAAAATAGCGTCGGGCCTGCAAATCAGCTATATCGGACTATAGAGGGCTATTTTTGAAGGCGACCATTTAACGGCACCCTGCTGAAAAGGCTATAGCGGGCTATAACGGAGCTATAGCTGGCTATTTAAAACTACTAGATGACCCGTTGCGCCAATGGCGCAAAGGCCGAGTGTAAGCCAAGTAGTGAAAGAGTGAGCATATATCTCTTTTATCATGGCTGTCTTAAAAGAATACTACACGGCAGTCTAAGCAGCAAATTACCGATAGTTAAATGCACAAGATGGTCTTAGGGGATTACATAAGATCCAAAAGTATGATAAACATAGAAGTTTTGATAGGCATTTATACTAATATTAAGTTATATAACAAGGAGCTCTTGCAACTTGCTTATATTGAGTAGACGATCAGGCGCGGTCCCTTGGAAGTGCATTTGAAGCTGAAAGCATATGCTTGCCTTTTTTCATTTGTGCCTCACGGAATAAGTCGCTCCAACCTTTAGTGATGGTGGCCCTTTTGTCAACACCCTTGATAAAGCGTGTTGTGACAGCGGTAGTTCTATCTCCAGTAGTGATTGGCAGTTCACCATGGTCAACATACATGTGTGGGAAAAGGGAACCAGTAGAAAAGGGAATGCTAACGTACTGAAAATAACAGTAAAGGTTAGTTATTGTATGAATAGGACAGAGCAACTACAAAGGATTACCATTCTTTTGCCGTGTGTTGCAAATGTCTCTGTCATGTGGCACACATAGTAGCGATCAGGCGTGGTGGTGCTGCAGATGATCTTTCGCAGTCTACAAACATTATGGTTGTAGAGCGTAACTGTGTTGCCCCACACAATGTGGTGACTAAACTCATCTAAGTAGTGGATGCAAGGCTCACCTATGTTAAATTATATAAAGTTATATCGTTTAGTAGTTGTTGCGAGAGTTGTTGGAATGAGAAGAGTAATGTAGCCCTTATCATGGAGAATGTACTTTCCAGGCTTTATATGGATTTTCTTGCCTTTGAACTTTCGGATTGAGCTTGCTTTGCGTGGGCGACGAATATACTCGAAAGCCGGCATGACTCATTGCGCCAATGGCGCAAAAAGCATCGGTCAGACGAGTCTTCAAACCATGTGTATGTGCTAGTTTAAGGGATATACTTTTATCTCATTATATGGTATCATGACAGATGAAAAGGAAGTAATGAGATTACTGATAATAGCATACATTGGTTTGACAAAGCAAGTTGTAGTAGGATTAGTCTAAAGACATAAAAAATTGAACACTGATTAGATCATAAGCAAATAGAAACTTAGTGCTGATACATAGTGTTTTAAGAGAACCTAGTGCTGATCTGCAACAGAGGGAAAAACATCCAACAGACACAAGAAGATATTTCTTTCTGCACTGCTGCCCCAAAAGCACACTTCATGATGGTCTTACCAGCAAACAACCAATAGTCATACGTACAGGATGATCTTAGGTGGCTTACATACGATCCAAAAGGATGCTAAATATAGAAGTCTTGGTAGGTGCTTATACTAATATTGAGTTATAAAGCAAAGGGCTTTTGCGATCTGCTTATATAGGATAGGATAGACAATCATGTGCAACCCCTTTGATGTGCACTTGAAGGCGAAGGCATAGGCATGGCCTTTCTTCATCTTTGCCTTACAAAAAAGCTGCTCCAGTTTTTAGTGATAGTAGCCCTGTTGTCAACACCCTTTATAAAACGGGATGTGACACTGGTAGTTCCGTGTCTCCAGTGCTTATTGGCAGCTCACCATGATCAGCATCCATGTGTGGGAAGAGGCTGTTCTTAGAAAAGTGTGTCCTAAAATACTACAGATGAGGATAAAGGTTATTCAGCATGTGATTTGTCAGCATATTATTGTATAAGACATAACAAAGTATCTGTGAGAGATTACCATCCTTTTGCCCAAGAAAGAGCATCGCCTTTCTCCCAACAAAAATGAAAAGGTAAAAAAAAAAGACATCTTGCGACACCATTAGGTTTCAAGGCCCTCGATATAACATGTTGATACTGGGTTTTTCTTTAGAAAAAATCTTATCCCCACATTCCAATTCCCACGAATCATTCAAGTAATCTCGGACTCATAAAATTAGAAATGTTGAGATAATAAAAATAGCAGAGTAACACAACACTTGCAGGGTGAAGAGGAGCTCATCTAGAGCTTAGGCCCTCTGCCCGCCATGTAGGCGCCGGAGATGAGTCTTGACACCGCTCTGAATAAAATGTAGGGCGACAAGCAAAGGGTAGGTCTCTAGCATGAGGACAAGCAGAGAGCACGAGCAAGGGATCACACCTGCTGCAAATTCCATCATAAAAGGCGACCCTCTACTCAGTTTCTTTAGATACAGGTTCTGATCAAAGTTAATACGCAGACCATCTGAAACCATTAGTTTCAGCCTACTCGAATTACAAAATTGACACATGAATAATACCTCTCACAAATATATATGCATTAGTCAGATCCACCGACTAAGAAATTTACAAAACTCTCAAACATAAGACCGCATCTGGTCTTGTAACTTGCTCTCATTATGGAAGCTAAAACATCAAAATGTATATAGAATGTGTCTATATCTGTAGCATTACTCAATCGGAATACTCTGCTTATATGATTGGTCCCTTTTGCGCTATGTTTTTGGGAAAGGATTGGTCGTGGCTCTTCAAGCCGCTCTCTCGCCCTTGTCAATCGGGAACAGCCCACCCTCATCCATTCATTCACGTAGTCCTCAAATAAACCCACCCTCAGTTTGCTGACCCTACAGGCTGACGACCCCACCCTTCATACTCCCTTGAAGCGGCAGCGAATGTGAAAATTAGCGGACAGTTGACCAGCCGCCACCAGACAAAATTTCACTGTTGTAACTTTATCGGGCGGTCAAAAATGTCTGGCGCGCGCAACGCCCTCAGAACGGCGGGTAGTCTACGACGATTTATATGTTCGATGTACCAAAGTTGCAAACGAGCATGAGTTGACCAGTCATTGGGGGCAGACACCACACATGAAAACATAATCCAATCAACATACGTGGATTTCGACAAACCAAAACCTAACCTCCTTTTATTTTTTCCACACAAACCTACCAGGACTCCTAGATCGACATTGAACCCACCGCAACACACTGGCGCAAACTTGTACGCCACTAATCTTAACACAAACACCTTTTTTAGTCTAGGATTTCACCGCTGAGTTCAGCGGTTACTAAGGGTAACAGCTTTAAGCATCTTCGGAACACATCAGTCCTCAACTCTTGCTCGCTTTGCTGCGCGTCTCTCACCATCGACGCCGCTGATGGATCCATCAGCAACCTTGGTCCTTAACTCGGAGTAGCTTCCTGTCTCGGACCAGTTATCACCGCCGGCGTAGCTCTGATTTTCTGGATCATAGGTACCCACCTCTTCCACGGTTGAAGAACGGGACTGGACTTGTGACTCATCTTCGCAACCTTCATCTGCCATCGATACACCATCAGCCCTCCCGTACACGGTATCCTGCATTCAGGAGTGGATAGTTTATAGATCTGTACCCTTTGGGTTGCAAATGAGCAAGGGGAAGGGCAGTCAAAACAAGAGTGGCACGTACCTCAATCACCGACCTGCACGAAAGCCGCATGCCCTGGAGCACTGCCGCCAGCGACATGATCATCAGATTGCAAGAACTGAAGATGCAGGTAGTGCTCATCGCTGACTGCAAGGGCAGTCGATCTAGAGCTGGAAGACACATGGCTAACAGAGCCCCCGCCTGAATCAGGTGTAGACATCCCTTGTTTGGCTGAATTTTGTCTTCCAATGCAATCACATTCCATCTCGCATGGCGGCTATCGGTGTCAGTTTATCCATTGCTATCTTCAAGATGTCCATTGCACACTCATAGTCATAGGCCTCTGTATTTGCGTCTCCAGCCTCACCACTTCGAGTGCATGTGTGTGAAGATTTGAGTGCCTAAAGGTTATTGAATTCACTGAAATGCTATCCTTCTGAAGGTGTGATAAGTGGGTTGACAATACATCTCTTGCATCCTTAAGTGGGTTGACAATACATCTCTTGCATCCTTTGTCCAACGTTTCAGAATATGTTTTGCTGGTATCTGGTATATGCCGAGGAAATCAAGGACCTACAAAACCCATAGCTGGTATTCTTAATTGTCTCATTTAACAAAAAAGAAATAGTTCTTGCAAGGAATGTGTTATCATCAGAATGAAATCTTTGTTACCTTAACTGCATGGCAGCAGAGCAAGAATGTGTGCTCGAAATTAGCACACTCACATATCAGTTCCCTCCCTTCCTCAACAACTTCCACTTTGTACACACCCCGCACCACTTTTCATGTTTCTCTGGATGGTATCGTCGCACGAAATAGATTTTCCCTTTACTGACCTCCTCTACTTTGTACTGCCCTGCTTCATACATAATTTCGCCAAACTTTTCAAACATGGCTCGTGTGTACATATCGCTAGCATGCAACTCCAGTGGTGTGTTCATTTTCATTACGGGGGCTAGCTGCAAGTATAGAGGACGCATTAGTTTCATGATACAACAGCAGGAAGTGAGGATATAGGAACAACATATGTTATTTCAAAAACTTACTATCTTTGTACGTCTCTCTTCATAGTTCTCACTTGCTTCCCTATCAAAAAGAAGTTGCATGTACAACAGTGTGTCAAACTTATTCATTTCTCTTTTCATTGACGCTAAATGTTATGTCCGATACACCGGCCAATTTGGTATGTGATGGTCCATTGAAAACAGCGCTTACCGAGCAGGAGCAGCCACATAGTATCTCCTGCATGCATTTATCCTTTCAACATTAAGCCTGCTCTTGCCGTACGTTATTCCAAACCCAGTGTCCCTAGAATACAGATTGTAATAGACATATGCTTCTCCAAGTGAATTAAAGTGGCTTCCTACCGCAGGAACTACATATCTTCTAAATGTTTTTTCAAGGCACTCATTCTGCCAGCACATGGGGGACGTTCATCAGGTGCATGCCCAACACGCACCCTGCATAATTTAGAAATATGTAATTGAGAAACGTGTTTCAATAAGTATATTCAGAAAATACAAAAAAATTGCACTTAAACTATGATTGCCTGCCATGTTTACCGCGAACCACAACATAGATCAATATGGTTCAGAGAATAAAAATATTATATAGTTCACTCAAATTTAAGGTATGCTCGAACTACAAATACAGTGCCACATCCGTATACCTCTTGGTCCAGCCAGGCGGCTGAGGATCGTCCTTGCCCATCGATTGCTCTGAGTTCGGCGTCGACAGGGCCATCCCATTGCAAGCGATGTTCAAATATAGTTGTACTGTCAGGTGTCGGCGCCGCATCGCCCACATCACAAATGCTGGATTCGGCGGGCGTGTGTACCACAGCTTGCTTGGCTTCACTGCGCAGTAAAGAGCCGCCGGCGGCGAGATCCAGCAAGGGAAACCTGTGGAAAAGATGCAAGCACACTAATAAGCTTCCTATATAGTTACAGCGGCCGACACCGGAAATAAAAAGGGGTTGCAGCAAAACATACCTGTGAACCGGATCTGCTAGGAACTCGAATCCGTCGCCTCCCGCCGCCGCCATCACCATAGCTCCGAGCTTCTCGCCTCGTGCGGTGCCCGAATGGATAGATTTGCCTTTTTTTCTCAGCGTCGCCGGCAAGGTTGGATCCACAATGTTGTGCACCCTTATCTGTTTATTAGGAAGACGACGTTTGCGCGCCAGGCCGCAACTGATGGTAGTCGCTGTGTACCGCGAGAAGAGATTTGTACCAACGGAACATGTGCATGATGGACTGCTAACCCACCGTCATCTCACACGAAGCTGGCTCCGTATGCCACTGTAGGATTGGGCATATCCATCGTGTCTCTATACGATCGCATTTAGTGCAAGGTAGAACGTGTCGCTGTCCCATTGGTACCCGAACCGGGAGCAGGCAAGCTCGTCCATGCCATCGCCGCTCTCGCACAATATGCCTTCTTTGTCTTCTGTGCTGCTTCACCTAATAAAAATATGTAATTTCAGTCCAGATTAATTTCATGGGGCACTGAATCATTTAAGGAAACTTTCAGGAAGAGAAGACACATATTCCAGTTCAGCTTCTTCTTCCTATAATGTTATTATTTCGAAAGTGTGTTCCTGATCAACAAAACAGTAATCATATGTTATAGTACATGGCAGTGCCAGAGTTCCAAAAGAAAAACACATACATCCCATTATCGTGCAAATCCTACAATGGAAAAAATGTATTCAGTAGCATGTTTCTGACAGCATAAGCATTTCTGACATGTTTTTATTTGGAAGCAGATGTAGCAGAAGGTAATTAACTGAAGAAGTATGAAAAAAAGGTGTGATTACGCATTCCAAGACTAAAAGGTAATTAACTGAAGAAGTACGAAAAAAGGAAACTACCACAACAAAAAAGAGAACTAATATCAGAATGATCCCTACCCCTCCAACACTGAAGGCTTCGTTGTATTATGCAGAGCAAACTGGACACTCACCCTTCTGATAATAGAGACTATCCTCTAGGAGGCACTCCGCTTTGGAAGTGGCACTGATGTATGGAAGAGAAGTGCAATGATCTGCAGCAGAAAATGCACAGGATAAATAAAATTTTATGAGCTCAATTTCATTGTATAGAGAATATTTTTAACTGTTCAGTTATATATAACTATAAACCAGTCACACTAATTATAATCGTTCATATTAGCAATCTACACCTAGAAAAAAATTAAACCCCATCATTATTGTCCAAACCCATTGGTTCCTCATTTGATTTTTAAGATCAAAGCATGGAATGATTATTCTTCATATTAGTATATGATAGCACCAAGCCAATAAACAATTTAAGAAACCATCATCTTCTCCAGACCCATAGCTTCCTTCTCTTACTTTGAAAATTAAATCATGGATTACAACCATCATTGTCTGAACCCAACATGTACAGTACAAAAAAATTAAGGAGATGATAAGAGGCAGGGAAGAGATATCACCATTGCAAGGCACCATCTTGAGCTCAGTGATGGCATCAATGTCACGTGCTCCTTGCTGAGGTTATAAACTGTCAACCAAATAAACTAAATGCTACATGTTACTGCACTTAATCACATTTGAGTGCCAAAAGACAGTTGAAACCAATTTAAAAACTGAATACAAAAGGGAACTAAAATCAATTGAAAAATGACATTTTGGAGAAGGTAGTTAGATTAACGATACTTGCTACTGAACCATGAGACCTGCTATGAAATCAAGGGTGTGAATTGTCTCATTTCGTACATTCAGGCCATTGAGCATTGCAAAAAAAAAAAACTTGATTTATCGAGCAAAACATGGGGGGTGGGGGGGGGGGGGGGGGTAGTTTTGGAATCCAGCCGCTTGCATCCCTGATCCTCATGTTGTTATTTACAGATGTAATTCACACTATTCAGTACCCGTCCAAACTTTCAGCTCCAACAGAACAACCAGATCACCCTGCATCATTGGCCAAACTGCATGCTTGCAACTGAAAATTTGAGTTCCTCAAACAAAAGGAATCATCCAAGAGTGATCAATCGAAGAATGGTGTACTCTTATAGACAGAAGAAATGCATGGCTAAAAAAAGAAAGAACTAAGAACGCAATAGAACAGCTAAATAGTAATTAAGTATGCACATGTATACTTGCAATCTAGGCAGATTAGGGGGAGAGAGAGCTCACCTTGTTCTTAGTCTTCCTCTTGTATTCTTCATCCGATATGCACACATAAATCAAAAAATTAAAATCGCATTATCAACGAACCAGGGAAATCAAAAGGCAAAAAATAGGGTAATAGCAGAAAGGAAGGAGGACGAACCTGCGTGCGTGTGGGTTGTACAGAGGTAGCTCTGCTATAGTGCGGTGTGGAAGACGACGAGCCAGCGGCACTCCTTCCGGTGGTCCTCTGCTGTCGGCCGTCGACCCCCTCTCCTCTTTCCTCTCTCTTTCTCCCTCCTCTCATGTTCTTCCTTCTCTCTCTCCCTCTCATCTTCTCTATCCCGCAGATCAAATCGAGCGGCGCCGCCACCGCCCTTTGTCTGCAGGTCGTCACGCTCCTTCCGGTCACCCTCTCTCATCCGCCATCACACCTCGCTCTCCTCTTTCCTCTATCTTTCTCCCTCCTCTCATTCCTTGTCTCTCTCCCTCTCTCATCTTTTCTCTTCAGCAGATCGGATCGAGCACCGCCGTTCTTTGCCGCCGCTGGAGAGGGCATTGAAGAGGAGGAAGAGGCGGCACGGTGGAGAGCAGGGCAGAAGGGGAGGAGGCGGCGGCGCCGTGGAGAGGGAGGGGAGGGGGCGGCTAGGGTTGGAGGGGAGGGGATTGGGTGTGCGTGTGGCTCGGGGCGGACGAGGGAGGGAGGAGCGAGGGGCGCGATGCCGTTTTCTACCTCGCACGGTGCGGTGTTTTTTCTGCTCGCGTGGTGCGCTGCAACCCCACACGCGGGCACGGTGCGGTGGTCTTTTTTCCTTCGCGTGGTACCGTGCGCTCGAGGCCTTCGTAGTGACTACCACTCTAGAAGGCTTTATATGTTAGATGAATTTAACACACTTGCCTCAGCCAGAACCACAACGGTTCTAGAAGAGCAGAACTCTTGGTCCCTTTGAGACACGACAACTGGAACATGTCTTCCAATTGAAACGAGTACAAGTAGTTTTTGAAATGAGTGAAATCAGTTGTTTGAAATGAGTGATTTCCTTCTTAAATTTGAGATAGTTGCTTCCTTTTGGATCCGACTAGTTTAACCAACTACTTTGGTTTGCATCCAATTAAAACTCAATAAGATGCCCCCTAGATTATGAAATCATTGCAAGTGAGTTTTATCCCAAAATCGTTTCACTTGTTTACAAAACCCTAGAACTATTTTTTTTGAAATCCTAAGCTTATGATTTTGTCGAAACCCTAAAATATTTCTTCTTTTTAAAAACCTGAAAACATATGGTATTGTCAAAACCCTAAAGTTTTTTGAAACAAAAAATTATTATAAATATTTTTTTATCTTTTCTCCCACTTCGAAAAAACAAATGTTTGAAAGTACTTATGTTTCTAAACCTCTTTCAAAAAGGTCGATAATGTGTTATTCATAGCACATGAATCTTTTGAGTCAAGGAATCTAAAAGAATTACACATGTTATAATTTCTTATTTCAAACCTCTAGAAGAGAAAAAAAACTGCCATAGCCATGCTCAAATATTTCAACTAAATCGCAGAAATATGGCTCGAATAAAATTTGGCAAAGGCACTTAACTAAAAACCCTTAAATGAATCCAAAGAAGAGTTAGAAGAATAGGTTTAGGGTTTCCCGTAGGGCAAAGCCTCTCCATGTCCTTCAATATATAATGATCAGCACATACAATTAGATACGTACAAAATACATGTACATGTCACGCTAGACCTATTTTACACCCTCCCTCAATCTAAACTTCTACTCTGTACAAGGTTTAGATTGGTACTAAAATGGTCTAGCATCTGTCGAGTGGCTGGTTTAGTGAACACATCAGCCAGCTGATCATTTGAAGAAATAAACCTGACCTCAAGCGCTCCAGAAGCAACACGCTCATGCACAAAATGGAAATCGATCACAATGTGCTTGGTGCGTGCATGGAAAACTGGGTTGGCAGTCAGGTATGTAGCTCCTAAATTATCACACCATAGAACAGGGACTCGCTGCCGTGAAACACCAAGCTCATTTAGCAGTGACTCTAACCAAATGGCTTCAACAGCTCCATTTGCCAATGCCTTGTACTCGGCCTCGGTACTGGATCGCGACACTGTCGGCTGTTTCTTAGAACTCCAGAAAATGAGATTCAGACCAACAAAGTTGGCAAAGCCTCCTGTGGATCGGCGATCATCAGGGCACCCTGCCCAATCTGCATCAGTAAAAATGCTAATGCTTGTGGAGGCAGCTTTCCGAAACTTTAGTCCTGTGTGTAATGTTCCTTTTACATAGTGCAGAATACGCTTGCCCGCTTCCCAATGAACATCAGTGGGTTGTGAAAGGAACTGACATACCTTATGTTGGGGAACGTAGCAATAATTCAAAATTTTCCTACGTGTCACCAAGATCAATCTATGGAGTCATCTAGCAACGAGGGAGGAGTGGATCTACATACCCTTGTAGATCGCTAAGCGGAAGCGTTCAAGTGAACGGGGTTGATGGAGTCGTACTCGTCGTGATCCAAATCACCGATGACCAAGTGCCGAACGGACGGCACCTCCGCGTTCAACACACGTACAGTCCGGTGACGTCTCCCACGTCTTGATCCAGCAAGGAGAGAGGGAGAGATTGAGGAAGACTCCATCCAACAGCAGCACAACGGCGTGGTGGTGATGGAGGAGCGTGGCAATCCTGCAGGGCTTCGCCAAGCACCGCAAGATATGAGGAGAAAGAGAGGGAGGGCTGCACCAACAGGCAGAGATCAGATCGCGTGTGTTATGGGCAGCCCCAGGCCTCACTATATATACGGGAGAGGGAGGAGGGTGCGCCCCCTCTATGGTTCCCACCCCTAGGGGGGGGGCAGCCCTAGATGGGAAAGGGGAGGCGGCCAAGAGGGGGAGAAGGGGGGCGCCCCCTAGGGTGGGCCTTAGGGCCCATCTAAGCCTAGGGTTTCCCCTTCTCCTCCTTTGCTGCGCCTTGGGCCTTGTGGGAGGCGCACCAGCCCATTCAGGGGCTGGTCCCTCACCACTCTTGGCCCACGCAAGCCTCCGGGACTGGTGGCCCCACTTGGTGGACCCCCGGGACCCTCCCGGTGGTCCCGGTACGTTACCGATAAACCCCGAAACTTTTCCGGTGACCAAAACAGGACTTCCCATATATAAATCTTTACCTCCGGAACTCCCCGTGACGTCCGGGATCTCATCCGGGACTCCGAACAACATTCGGTAATCACATACAAACTTTCTTTATAACCCTAGCATCATCGAACCTTAAGTGTGTAGACCCTACGGGTTCGGGAGACATGCAGACATGACCGGGACGTTCTCCGGTCAATAACCAACAGCGGGATCTGGATACCCATGTTGGCTCCCACATGTTCCACGATGATCTCATCGAATGAACCACGATGTCAAGGACTTAATCAATCCCGTATACAATTCCCTTTGTCTAGCGGTATTGTACTTGCCCGAGATTCGATCGTCGGTATCCCTATACTTTGTTCAATCTCGTTACCGGCAAGTCTCTTTACTCGTTCCGTAACACATCATCCCGTGATCAACTCCTTGATCACATTGTGCACATTATGATGATGTCCTACCGAGTGGGCCCAGAGATACCTCTCCGTTTACACGGAGTGACAAATCCCAGTCTCGATTCGTGCCAACCCAACAGACACTTTCGGGGATACCCGTAGTGTACCTTTATAGCCACCCAGTTACGTTGTGACGTTTGGTACACCCAAAGCACTCCTACGGTATCCGGGAGTTGCACAATCTCATGGTCTAAGAAAATGATACTTGACATTAGAAAAGCTTTAGCATACGAACTACACGATCTAGTGCTATGCTTAGGATTGGGTCTTGTCCATCACATCATTCTCCTAATGATGTGATCTCGTTATCAATGACATCCAATGTCCATGGTCAGGAAACTGTAACCATCTATTGATCAACGAGCTAGTCAACTAGAGGCTTACTAGGGACATGGTGTTGTCTATGTATCCACACATGTATCTGAGTTTCCTATCAATACAATTATAGCATGGATAATAAACGATTATCATGAACAAGGAAATATAATAATAACTAATTTATTATTGCCTCTAGGGCATATTTCCAACACCTTATTCACTGCAAACAAAATATTCGGACGAGTGAGTGTCAAATACTGCAGTCCACCAACAACACTGCGATACCGAAAGAATCCACGGTACTAAGGGGTTGTCTAGACACTCGTGCAAGCTGATCTGATGTAGACAACGGTGTGGAAGTGGGCTTAAAATTCTCCATACTCACACGGCGGGTTTGGCTCAGGTGCAGGGGTCACAGCACGGATTAATATGTAGGGTCAATAATCAAGTGACACGTGTCCTGGTGGGACCAACTAATAAAGCCTTTTTATTTCTCTCTTTTTATTCTACCAGTTTCCTGGTTCTCAATCTTCTACTCCACCATTAATAAGGGTAGAGACCACGAACCTTCACGTCCTATGAAATCAACGTTTGTAATACTAGGGTGCTTCCTCGAGAGAGTAGCTAGCTGTCATCCCATTGACGACGAGGCCGTCGCCGCCGGCCGCCACACAAATGAAGCTCCCCACGCTGCGTGAAGACATTTTTTTGACTGAAGTCTAATCGCTGCGCGCCCCTCAGCTTCGCGATGTCGTCCTCCGCGGCCCCGCCTTGGCCGCCCACACCATCACCTCAGCCTCGCGCCGCCGCCGCCTTGGCCTCGATCGGATTCATGGTCTCTAGTCTAGAAGAAGAACGAAGAAGATTGAGAATTAGGAAACTGCTAGAAAAAATATATAAAGAGAAATAAAAAAGTTGGTCCCATCGGGACATGTGTCACTCCATTATTGGCCCTGCATATTAATCCGTGCTGTGACCCCTGCACCTGAGCCAAAACCCTCACACGGTGTAAAAGATCCAAAGCATACTTCCATTGAGTCAAAGTCAGCCCCCCTGAATTGTAACATATCTTGTAAAATGCTTTGAAAAAAAAGATACATATTACTAAATCAGAAGAAGAAAGCAGAGGCAACGCAGAACGCTAGTAGTAGTATATAGCAAGCAAATAAATTCAAGTAACGATCCCTCCATGCATCCGAAAGAAAATCAAAGCTTGGATGAAACTGAAAGCGGATTATACGTGAGGTGGATTTGAGCTAATTCTTGGAGGAAAGCGTCGGCGTGCTCCTCCTTCACGCACCAGGACTGCACGTTGTACTCGTCCTTGCAAGGGACGCACGTCGCGCAGCTCGGCAGCTTCGTCCTTACCTGCGTGTACTCCATCAATCTCGCCGGCGGTCCAAAGCCAAAGTCAATCTCCTCCATGCCGAGGTTTCGCCAACACGACATGAGGAAAAGATTGTACCCATCCAACTGCCGCAGCTCGTCGATCTCCGTCTTGCCGGGCACCCGATCCTTGGCATGCTGGATCATCTTCACTAGCTCCATGAGGTCGCCGTTCGCCACCGCGCCACTCGTCGCCGTGACCAGCTGTGCGGTGACGCAGTTGCCGTAGAAGCCCTTCCTGGCAACCGCATGCTTTCGCGCGTTTGCTGGGAATGTAAGAACGGCGAAGGCCGCCGGATCGGACATGATTGCACGGGTTCGGCACCGCCACAGAACTGCGGCAACTGCCTCGAACACGGAGCATGGCTGCCCGTAATTCATGGTATACGTGCGTTTGATGCGGTTGATTAAGCTTGATGGCACAGTAATGTCCAGGAACTCCATTGGAGAGGGCTGGAGGGTGCCCAGAAAGCGAACAAAGTTTGTGGAAAATGGAGGCAAGTCCAACACGAACGAATCCTTGGACCTCACCGGGATGACTGACGGCGACGGTAGCCCGCGGGCGAGCTCTCCCATCGCCTGCATGAACTGCGCCATCCCGATGCCATCACAAACGGAATGGTTCAACGTCACCCCAATGACGAACCCGCCGCAATAGAAGACGGTCACTTGCATCAGCATCAATGGCTCAGAGTAGCTGAAACCCTCGTCCGCGTACAAGACGGCGAGCTCCTCTTGCAGCGACGAGTCACAAAACTCTCGGACGTCCTTGATGGCGCAGTTGGCAGACGCCGCAACGAAGGACACCCCCTCTCCGGTGCATCTGATGACGAACTCGCCGGCTGCGGCCCCGGCAGCAAGGCGGCCGGCGATAGGGTAGTAGTGGACAAGTGCTTGGGACAATCCCCTTCTGATCGTCTCGATGGGATCTTGGATTGGATACTCGAAGATGAAGAACACCGTAACTGATCTACCACCAAACATCTTGTCATAAGACGAGAGAATGATGTCGCCGCCGTTGACCGTCGCCTCCGATGGTGCGACTAACACCGACGGGGACTTGCTGATCGACACAGTGCTCATATTGTTTCTTCTTGTGTGTATGTAGGTCGTTGCCTGTGTCCTTCCCAGCTTGGTTTATATAGGACATGAAGAGAAAGAGGCTTTACCTTCATCACCACTTGGCATAAGATAAGATTGCGCTCATTTTCCGGCAAAGAAAATAAGATAAAGGAAGATTGTACAAATTCAAAATGATGTCCATGTTCTTCAGGGCAGGCATGGCATGCACACCGGCCGGCGGTGAGAGAAAGAGCCATCAGCTCCGTTGCATCCCGAGACAAGCCAAAAGGAGCCGGAGAACGTCATAAGATTCTGAGTGAATTAACTTGCTAGTGATCACCAAATTAATGCAACGACGAGCATGCATACAACTTGCTAGGGAAGACTTTGTGCACAGAACCACCAAGCCTTTAATTATACTTATCATCATCTAAAGGAAAAATAAAGCAAAGTCTTCTCCTAGCCAGCTGCCGTTCGTTGGCACGTTATGCTGGATTCTCGTTCAAGCTTTTAATTAGTATACACTGGAATCTGGTTTTTCAATTAGAGATTACAACAGATGCACTAGTTGCCTAGCATTAGTGCATTGCATACAGAGAGTTCAAGTGTAACCTAGATCGATGGATACCTCGACCACGAAGCTAATCAATCCATCGCCGCTCGCTTGCTAATTCCAATATCGTACCGTACTTCTCAACCGTTGTGTTTTTTTCTTCTACAAATTAAGATATGTTCGGGCATCGTATATGTTGCACACGGTTATTTCATAGCATGTGTGATGCACCCCTATTGCACACTATCACAAGACGATGATTCGCTACTGCGTTTATGATAGGAGTTTTTAACCATCACTAGCAGGTAGAAGGCACAGCGACACACCGCGCCCGTGGTTGAACCCGTGCGTACGTGTGTGTTGTTTTTATTTTGAAGTAAGAGAAGGCGTGGTGGTGGTATAGAGGTTGAGCTGGTTGCTCACGCTATTTCCATTTCTTATATAAAAAAACAAAGTACATTCAACTGAAGTAATTTATAACCCTGCATGGTACATCCAACAAAAATTAAGAGTATTAATTGAAGCTGTTCGAACTCATCACCCTTATTATTTTATTTTTTAAAATAAGCATAATATATGAGATCGTTCGAACTCATCACCCTTATTGTTTTATTTTTTAAAATAAGCATAATATATGAGATTGAGCATTTAACAACAACTTTGTACACGTTCTTTATCTATCTCTCTGCATATATGTTAATGTGGAATATCAGTGGAAGCAAATGGATTATTTCTACATACAGAATAGCCCCTCACGGGATCACAAGGACAACCATTCATATTCTTATCTAATTAGGTGTATTATGAAAATGCTATAGCTGGAACAGTCAGAGCTTCTTAGCGAGCATGTGAGCAATCTCCTGGATAATCAAAAATTGAAATGTGACTTCCAGCAGGCATGATCTTGCAATTGCAACTGTAACTGCTCAATACCTTTTTGGACTTTGAATGTACTAAATGGTTCAATTTATAAATACATAAGACTAATGGTAACCTTATGAGAAGCCAACTGGTCTGGTAAGAATGATAAGCAAGCTGCAAAACAAAAATGCACTTTGTCATTTGAAAATGAAAATTGAAAGAATCGGACAATCGGCATAAACCATAAAAAACACCTACATTTCTTCTTCCTCTGAATTTATATCAATCAGTTGCTTTCTTTTAATGAACAGACACAAATCACAGCAAAATTGACCCTAGGGTAACAACAGTGCATGAAATAACAACAAGGAACATTGAGCACCATAAGGTAATCTTGCCCATTATTACAAATTGTACTCCGTGTGACCTATGCCTAGAACTATTGTCGGGATAAAACACATAAATGATCTATGTAATACTATGGGTACTCAACATATTGTTTCCCAAAGATATCGGGACTTCTCGGTTTTCTCTTTCTCTTGACTCATCCAAACAAAGTATATTAATCCAGAAAGATATCTAGAGCATATAATATCACATAGCAGGATTAGAGGACCCATAATATAAGTAGAATGTACACAAATATGATGCTTAAAAAATAAAGCATAAGACATATGATTTATGTGCAAATCCAAAAAAACAAAAACTGAGGGATACATAGAGATTTTCTTTTCATAAATATGCAAGGGCATCTGTACATGGGTACCTCAAACAACCTAGTCCATCCGTCCTTGAAAGATTTTACTTCCAACTTTGTTGGAAAGTCAAACTTTTTTATGTTTGACCATATTTATACAATAATACACCAACATTTATGTCATAAAATTAGTAGCATTAGATTCATGATAAAAAATATTTTCATCATATATACGTATTTGGTTTCACAAATATTGATATATTTTTGCATAAACTCGGTCAAACTTTGAGATAGTTTGACCCTTCAAAAAGTTGGAAGTACACTCTTTCAAGGACAGAGGGGGTAAACTGGAGTTCACAACCCTTCCAAACCCAAATGTTCCTTTCTACGTATCCCTCCCTATCTTAAAAAGGACCACACCATACCATCAGATTGAGAAACTTGGTTAAGATAAGTCCTTAAATTCTTTACTTGATATGAACATGATGGAATCTTGATTTAAATCCATTATTGGTTACATCTTATCTTAAAATATATTTTTTCCTCAAATATGTTAATTGGATATAGATAAACCATAGCAAGTTATGATTAAACTAAACTGAAGCTTAGAAAGAGCCTAGATGGGGATGTTGCGGGAACCAACTCATCCTTTGTCGTGTCGCTGGTGGCGGGTGTTCAATTTTGGCACAAACCAAGTGAAATAAGGCGTGAATAATTTGTCTGATTTTAAGGGCAAAGGGTAAAGATTTACCGGATACCATACTAAACATTTAACACTCTGGTGCACCAACTTGAACTATTTTGTTTACTTGTTCCATAACTATTCATTTTCGATAGACATCATTTATCGTTAAACTGAATGCACACAATGACATCATGACTGCTATCTTCTGTAAGCAAATTTGGAGCCAGTTTGGTTGTAACGACCTCACATCTTTCAGACTGCATTCCAAAAGAAATAACTCAACATAGTGTACTTTATCTTTCGAGGATCCTTCCGAAGCAACTAAAGATTTGCAATGGTTGGGTGTTGGTATTGTGAGGTGGCACAAATGAACTTTTCGGAAGTGTGTGGGTACTATGAGATGACACAAATGAACTCCAGTTCGTGGCTGTCGTCGAGGAGAAGGGCCACGTGTGTGACACCGTGATGTGCCCGCCGACGCGTATACTACGCGTCAGCGCCGAGCACCTAGGCCACCGCCAGGTATACTGGGGTCACGCTGGGTGAGATCGACATTGGGAACCGTTGACTGGCAGCACCATCCACTACTTGATGTGGACCCAAGTCACTGGTCGTGGATCGGGTGGCTAAGAAGGTGGTGAAGGATAGGTGTATGCTACCAATGCTCCTGGGTAACGCGTGACACTGACGGTGTGGTCTGCAGCGAGCCCGTTTGTGTGTGTGTGGACTGCGGCGGTGTGGAGGTGGTTGGAAAGTCAAAGAAAAGGTTTCTAGATGGGAGGACTTTCGAGAGATAAAGCAAAGCGGTGAGTGGACATGCCTCTTTTGTTTGGTTTGGTTGGCTGGCTCTAGAGTTCATATAAGATTTAGCCAGAACATGATCTAAAACATTAGACTGTCTACGAATATGCTTGAAAACCACAAAAGAGGTCACTCGAAGAATATGCTTGAAAACCACAAAAGAGGTCACTGGCTTAAGTGCTAGTTTTTTCTCTTTTAGAAACATCGACACTTTATTAATCAGGCAAAAAAATTACAAAGAGTCTCCGTGGTACAATCTAGGGTAGAATGAAAAACACAAAGACCACTAGAGTTCATACAAGATTTAGCGAGAACATGAGCTAAAACATTAGATTGCCGACGAATATGCTTGAAAACCACAAAAGAGATGCCCGATGCAGCATGCTTGATATCGGCCACCACCGAGCCCACCACCGAAGCGATCACGAACTAAAGAGTTCACTCTCTGCGCCAAGGACAAACCATCGGAGGCAAAGATCATAGAACTGTACTAAGTACTTGTTGGGGTAGAGGTGGTCGCGTTCACCCACCCAGGCCCTTGGTACTTGGGGTTTTCCCTATGTGTGCGACGAGGCCCGTCGTGTGCCGATGGCTCCAGTCACACTGGGAGGTGGGCTGGCATGTCAGGGGTGCTCACAGGTTTGATGACGTATGCGAAGTATATTTGTTTCTTACTATCAGGTAGCTGCGGGTAGTGGGCATGCACTCATCTTGAGCAGTTTGGCAATGCGGTTTACTATGCAGCTGCACGACTAACCAGAGATGAGTAAGCGTGCAATGACCTACAAGTACTGCAATCAGTTTTATTTCCGCATAGCACGTGCAGCAGCTTCATAAGGATAGGGAAAAACAAACATGAGCTGAATTCAAAAGAAGAGGGCAACCCATGATCAATAGAATATCCGCGTTGGTTATAAAATGTGTCTTGCTTCATCACACAGCGCTAAAGTCAGTGTTTAAGAATATTTTTTCAGGAAAAGGCATTCGCACCATCTTTTTTTTCTTGAGGAAGCATTCCCAGCATCCCAAAGAAAACAAAATTGCAATGAAACCGGGCCCTGGTTGAATCAGAAGCTATTTATGCAGTTGCAAATAGCAGCAGGTCTAGTGCATGCACACTTCTCACCAACTGCCAGCAGGTTAGTGCGATTTGACATTCAGTAGTAACCTTCTAAATATCGAGCTCAGAACGTCAAAAACTCAGCATAAACACATATATGCAGAAACATAACATCGAAAAATCCATGCTTGACACAACATGGACGGTAATCAAACCCATCAGCAGATGCGCTCGCAATATATTGCAAACAAGATCAATTCACAAGCGAGCCCAGCGCATTGTAAGTACTGATTTACAGAAGCAAGCCAGTGTGCCTTGAACCTGGACGGTAATCAAACCCACCTGTAGATGCGCTCGCAATATATTGCAAACAAGATCAATTCACAAGCGAGCCCAGCGCATTGTAAGTACTGATTTACAGAAGCAAGCCAGTGTGCCTTGAACCTGGACGGTAATCAAACCCACCTGTAGATGCACTCGCAATATATTGCAAACAAGATCAATTCACAAGCGAGCCCAGCGCATTGTAAGTACTGATTTACAGAAGCAAGCCAGTGTGCCTTCAATCTTCATGCCAGAATGTTTATCAGCAGAGAACGACAATAGGAAATTTGTAGCATGGCCATCAGCAGCCCGTTTCTTCATCTCCAGCTACCAAAACAAACCCGCGGAGCAAGTAATAGCATCATCAGTCAAAGAAACTTTGTAGCTTTCATTCATGGAAAGCTGGTGGAGGTGTTCTCATAAGTTTTGTATGACTCAAACAGTAATCATTAGCTTCACAATGGTGGAAATTGTGCCGAAAGCTCCAAAGAACATTATCTCTAGAACTTAAAATACGTCTAGATACATCCATTAATGTGACTAGTAATTCTGGATGGAGGGAGTATTTGGTAACACTAGTCTGAGTAGAGGCCGAAAGAACAGTGGGCATGTGAGGGACCCATGGAGTTGGAACATCTAGATAGCTCGTAGCCATGCTTCAAGAAATGTACAAGCTAGCTAGTCACTGACCAATCAAATTTGATCAAATCCATGCAGTACTCAAGCAAGGAGCCACGCATCATTTGATATTTCCTTTAACCCAAAATAACTGCATTTTCTTTACTCTGCAGGGCATCAAGGAGTAATTTCACCACTACTTTGATAATGCTGGTAAAAATATACTCCCTCCGTTCCAAATTAAGTGTCGCTTTGTACTAAATCAGTGACACTTAATTTGGAACGAAGGACATGTTAGGGATGGAAACATTTTTTTTTATCATACTAGCCATGCCATTTTGATCCTTAGACCAATATTCGTCCATGGTGGTCCAAATTGAAGAAACTAGACCGCGCACAAAGCATAGCTGCATTAAGTTTGTACCAGCTAAATTATATTAGTGGCTAATGACCAGTTATATATAAAACTACAACATCTACAAGCAAAACAAAATATGGAGGTATAAGATTCAACAAGAGACTTTAAAGACGCACTCTTCAAGTATCGTGACAATTTTTAGTTCACTGGGTATGAGAAGGAATATGAAGTGACAATCCTGTAGTTCCGCATATATAAAGGAAATTTGAAAACAAATGCTCATGTATTTTTAGCTCTCAATTACTCCTACTTGTTTAGACAGGACATCTTGCAAATCACAGTATATGACTTGATAGAGCTATAGCCACAGTAAAAAAAAGGTGATGCAACAATGAGGAAAGCTGTACAAGTAAAATGGAAATATATCCCTGAAGCACAGTAAAGAATTAGTAGTTCTTTTGCTACTACTTAGCATGACAATCTCTGAGCAGGCATGAACATGTGCATTGGTCACTGGAGGGGCTGGAGGGAGAAGAGTCCACACCACAAAAGACACTTGGGGGGTACAACGGACTAAGGAGGAGGTAAACCAAAAGGAAAGACACTGGATGCAAGGGAGGGCAAACAGAAGAGCACATCCAATGGATAGGGGCATAGGGTGCATAACATCAGTAGATAAAACAAGCAAAATGGTATTAGTGATGAAATCCGTTTTTAAGATGCGATTTTGATTTTGATATAAAGTATACAGGTCCAGGTGGCAAAACTTGAAGAAACTAAACTGCCCACAAAGCATAGCTACAGACATGTTGGACTTCGGACCAGCTGAACTATGTGTAGCTAATGGTGAATTATATCTATACATGCATGACGCAAATTTAGAGGACAACCAGTGACATCCTGGAAAATGTTTAACCAAACAGCTTAACACTAGAATAATTGTCCATAAACTACAATAACTGCAAGCAAAATGATAGACAACATTACAAGATTCGATGAAGCTGTACTCTACAACTATTGTGACAAACTGACAACCATTAGCTCACCGGGTATCACAATGATCAAACATAAGAAGCAATGTGAAACGTCATAGCTATAAGACGATAAAATGGTCAAGAATTGTTATGATCAATTACTTGCGTAGATGGGACCAGCATGCAAGTTACACTGTGACTTTATAGTCTAACCACATAATAAAGTTAAAAGGCAACGTAGTAACGAGTAAATGCTAACAAAAATATATCATTGAAGCACAGTAAAGTGCAAGGAGTTCATTTGCTACCACTTAGCATGATACTACTCTCATCTCTGAGCAGGCAAGAGCATATGCACAAATAGTGAATGGGGAAGGCTCATATTTAACCAAACCACAAGTCATTGGAGGAGTGATAGGGAGAAGAACCCGCACTACCAGAAGGAATTGCAGGAGTACCAAGGAGGGGGTAAACTAACAGCAAGGTAAGCAAATCCATTAGAGAGAGAGGGCGGTAAAACATTGACAAATAAAAGAGATGGAGGTTGGGTGAATGCATGAGCAAGAGAACAGAGAGGTATTGTGGAAGGGATGAGGAAGCAGGGCCTACAATAAAGATTCAAGATACAACCTACCATCAAAACATAAGACATGCCTATGTGGGGAACAGGTAAGAAATTTGGTACTTGAGAAATTGCAGTAAAAAGATAGCAGTGCATTTCTTGAAGGAACATATCCAATACCTCAACAAACATGCAGAAAACAAGCTTACCTGCTCAACCAGTAGATCATATATCTAACGGACAATCATCTTAAGCATTTTGTGGAACATCAGCTGCATCCAGCCCACCACGAATACCTCTCTTTTTGCAAGCATCAGAAGTCAAACAACCAAAATGCCATTCAAAAAAGCCAAATAGATACGAGGACGCATCTACGAGATATTTACAAATACTCATAGTTCCAGTTTTGATACAACACTAGGGATAGACAGGGAAAAAATAAGCCACACCTAGCTTCAAAGTTAAAGAATAGTCTGAAAACAGTATAAACTAATGAATATCATAAAAATGAAAAACAAGCACTCAGACTATTTAGCTGGCCAGAAGAGATAAGTTATCCAGAATTATTAAGCTTATTCCATGCCATATCAGGATAAAAATATAATCAAACTAATCCTATCAAAAAAGTGATCATAACTATTCAGATTTACTCCTTTCGTTTCTAAATATAAGCCCTTTTACATATTTTAATACAAACTACGTACAGATGTATGTGAACATGAATGTAATGTCAGTGAAAATACGTACTCCCCCAAACTTAGGCTTTTGGCCTAGCTTGGTAATCACCACCCATGGCCTGGATAATAGTCAGAGTGATAGCTTGTGGAGGCTCTCAGTGCGGCCTCCTCAACCCGACGGGTAGCCACTACCGCCGCGTTGTACTCACGTGGCTCTCTCTCATAGATGTAGAAATCTCTAAAATGTCTTATATTTAGGAACGGACAGAGTAGATCTTAAAATAAATTTAGCCTGAAAATGAAATGATTTATTAGTTTTGCCAGGTACAGATGGAGCAACATACTATCCTAGAAGTGATACAATGAACAATTATTCGTAAATATTAAATAAACTCATCATGTTTTACGATGAGTAGCAAGATTAGCAGAGATAATAATATTGGATGAAAGAAATAGAACTAGTTCCAGGCATCCAAATATACCTATTGAGCAGACTATTTTACAATTCAGTTTGCTTAAGCTATTTTTTCATGCTGTCTTCAACTACAACAATAATAAATAATATCTTGAGAAGAACTGCACTGTAGGTATGCACTAAAAAGGCAATAGTGAAATTCCGCTCAAATCAGAAAGAATTTGCCAATTTTGGTGTCCATTATCTTATTCTATGGTTATTCATATAATGAACTGGCAAATAAAGTTTGCTAGTGGTGACTTGAACGAGATAGTTCAGTGAGGATGATCACAATAATATGATAATATTAATTATTAAAAGAAGAACACTACATATTTCTTGACAGTGCAGATACTATACATTGATGGCATCCCATCGTCTGGGTATGGAAGCCAAACTGATGATATAAAAAAGCATACCAATAAATCCTAGCAACAAAAGTGATCCTAAGTCCTGGCTACTCAGATTTACATTATGTTTAAATAGATTTAGCATTAATGATGAAACTGACTCAATTTATAAGTTTTCCTTGGTACGTACACAACAACATATGGACTTGGTACTCACAGGACTCTGCTACAATTGATAAAATGAACACTTGCTTGTAAATTTCCACCAAGTATGGCATTATGGATTTAACATTATTAGCATGATCAGCATAGATAACAATGTCGGGTGAAGTGAATATAACTTACTTTAAGCTTCCAAATGTACCCATGGAGCTATTTATTTGAAATTTCAGTTGCTTCAAGCTAGTTATTCATGTAGTTGCTTTCAACATGAGAAAAATCTACACTGCAGCAGTGCACCAGCACTATGAATATGTCAATAGACAGACAACAGTGAACTTCAGTTCAGTAATTACAGATTTTTTTGCAAATATTGGTGTTCACTGTGTTTGACAAAGCTGTGACAATTGAAAACCATTCTCCTAGGTACAGAAGGAGAGCCGGTGACATAAAAAACATAAGGCACTATCTACCAGTAACAAATGTGATACCAGATCATCCACATAACATAAAAAACCACCATGCAAACAATGGAACAGAAACACTACAGAAAAAGTCCATGTTTCAGAGTGATAGAACATGAAAAGATTACTCTTACCTATAGTGCAGACACTTTCTAATGCAAGGTATTGAGAGTCTATATTGGGAAATCTCCTAACCTCCAATGACTCAAGCTAGACCGTGTAGAGGTAGGAAGGTATAGGTAGGACCACCATATGATTATACTCAGCACCCATGAAGAATCACCATCGTGCTCGCTGTTTCTCTTCCATAAGCGTGCGTTGCAGCCTGACAACGTGAGTAAACCAAGTCCACCACCCTTTTGTATTATAACAGAGATATCATGCTCTTTGGTGTAGTTCAGGTTTGCTGGGAAACGTGTCACAGTCAGGCTCTGCCTCTCCATGTCAAACTCAAGGATACTGCTTGAGCGACGAAGGCGGCTGAAAGCCTCGGTTAGGCGCGTCGGCTTGTTGGAGTTATAGAAGCCAGTAAAGGGAATTTTCAACTAGCAGGGAGTGCATCATCGAAAAACCCATGGCAGGAGGACCGCCCATAAAAGCTCTTATATGTAATATACACACTTTTGAATACATGATATCGATAGCCTACTTTCTGAAATTTATTTACCTCCAATGGGTGTACATGTTTTCTCAAGTCACCAAATTCAGTTTCGCCTATTGCCGCACTGCTCTTAATATATATAATTTTTTGTACTAAAATCTATACTTACTACAATACTATGTTAAGGAGTATACTTTTTCATTACTTGCTTGACATACTTTTTTTGAACACACTTGTTTGACATACTTAACAAAAAAATAAGTTAAATATAGTTCTATTATTTATTCATTATATATTTGTAATATACATCATTGAAAAAAAACTAATGTGTTGCGCTAAATTCAAATTTTACTTTGTAAAAAAAATATTTTGTTTCGATACTTGTGTAAATTATATAGTTTATACATATGTATGGGTTCTGTTGGTATCCTTTAAACATATGGTTTAAAATATATTGTAATAGAAGTTGTACTATATGATTAGGAAAACATATCTATAGAAAATTCTAGAGTAAAAATTTAATCCGATGTGAGGGACTGTTCCAGATATACTGGTTTTGGAAGAACTAATGTATAAATTTAAAATATATTTATTAAACCATATGTTATGGATTACACAATGTACAAATTTAACCATGTCTATAAGTACGCTATGCTCCCTAATTTCTGAGGCCTCACAATCAATTGAGGTCTCAAATTTGAAACTGGATCATCCGATTTTGACCCGGTCGACAATTTATCAAAAAGCTCTCTCATTCATTTCTTCTAATTCACTATGCTACCAATTTTGGAGTTTTTCATTCAATTGAGGTATTCAATTTCGATTCAGTTCAAGATTTTGACCGGGTCAATGATTTTTAAAATGAATTAGGAGCAACGGCCTATAAGAACATATCAATCCCGCACACCCTCTCACCACCTAGAAAAAGAAGCATCAACATGTGATATTGTAGCACCAAAATAGTACATGTAGAAAATTTCTCCACATAAGTACGAGTTGATTAGCAGATAACACGGAATAACACCTCGAAAAGCCAATGAAAACACCATATTATAAATATAATGAAAAACACACTCCATCATCTCGGCCACTTGCCAAACAAAATACTCCCTTAGTTCCAGAATATAAGGTGTGTTTGTTTTTTAAAAAGTCAAATTTATTTAACTTTTACCAAGTTCAGAGCCAAAAAATATTGACATCCACAAATCTAAATAAATAAAATACTATGAAAATTAAGTTCATCATGAATCTAATGATACCATTTTGATACTATGGGTATTAATATATTTCTCTTTAAATTTGGTCAAACATAAAGAAGTTTGACTTCTAAAAAAACTAATACACATTATATTTTGAAACAAAAGGAGTAAAAACATTAGGAGAACTCAACAACACACATGACGCAGGAAAGCGCGCTCAACACTTCTAGTATTTATTAAACCACATGGTTTAACGATGTACATGTATACTCTTCTTTTAAAAGAAGAAATAATGCACCCATGTCGTCATCTAGTTCCGTCCATGGATGTAGATAGGAGGACCAGGCGATTATACTCAGCAAATCCTTCTATGAACATGTGCTCCGCGTCCTTCTGTGGATTCAGGGAGAGAATATTGTGCAATTCGATAGTTCTTTCCAGCACCCATGTAGTATCACCATCGTGCTCTCTATTCCTCTTCCATAAGTGTTCGTTGCAGCTTGACAACGTGAATAAATCAAGTCCACCACCCCTTTCTGTTATCGCAGAGATCTCATGGTCTTTGGTGTGATGCAGATCTGTTGGCACATGTTCCATGGTTAGGCTCTGCCTCTCCACGTCAAACTCAAGGATACTGCTTGGACAAGGAGAGCGGCTGAAAGCCTCGGTTAGACTCGTCGGCTTATCAGAGAGAAGCCAGTAAAGGGAATTCTCAACCAGCAGGCATGCATCTTCGAAAAACCCATGGCAGGAGGTCCGCCCATAAAATCCTTGGGTGGAAGAAATGTTGAGACGAGATTACTCCACTGGCTTGTCTCCAACGAGTAGACGCAGGTGATTGCTCGTGAACCCTCAACGACCACTAGGACCACCTTGAAGTGGTCGCCGACTCTCGCATCGCGAAGCACCACTCCATTGACCCATGCTGACAGACTCTGTGCTGGAGGGGGGTGAAGATAGGGTCCCACACCAGGAACTGGTACTCATGGCCGAGGAACATGAGTACGAGGCCATGGCGGCAGCTGAGCACTTGGTCGACTTCCTTGCCCTTCATGGAGAAGCGCTTGGTGGGGATGCGATTGGGGACACAGAGTACATGC
The DNA here is from genome assembly GCF_003073215.2 of Triticum urartu. Lineage (NCBI taxonomy): Eukaryota > Viridiplantae > Streptophyta > Magnoliopsida > Poales > Poaceae > Triticum > Triticum urartu. Next base: position 29,984,692 of record NC_053027.1, read on the forward strand.
ATTTTTAACAAAATGTACTGAACAAACAAAGACAACAACCTTTGCTCAAAGTAAATAATTAAGAAAACAATTGTGCCTCCCATGTAATAATCGTTGATATCACCCTAGCTTGCCGCTCTAGGCTTCGACGATTACGAGTTCTACAATGTCTGCCTTGAAAACAAGAGATGTGAGACTACTTATTATCACTTTCCTAACATGAAAGGATGTGCACGGCATTCCAACAACAAATAATGAGAAATTAACTTTATATGCCACTGTAAAGTCATGCCATTACATACACCATACACTTTCAAATGGATCTAGTACTACTATATCCAGGAAGCTTCTTGAACTGCAACGACTTGAGATGGATCATGACGATGCCGATTATTGTGTACAGGAACATTGGATTATTATTATTTTGAAATGGTCACCGGGGCGGGGGGAGGGGAGGGGGGGGGGAGGCTCCCCACCTGAATATATTTCAAAGTGGCCTTAATGCCATGAGATTAATCCAGTTTATAAGAAAAACCGGATAGAAAACCTAGACAATTTGACCCCGTTTATGAGGGAAACCGGGCCAAAAACCATACAAGAGAGGGTAAAAGAAGAGAAACCAAAACAAAAGACGCACAAGACAAGACACGCCTAGCTAGCAAACCGAAGGACATCACCACGAGAGGCACAAGTAGACGACAGGGAGTAGTCGAGGGGTCACAATACCAAGACTTGACAAGTAGCCTAACGTACCACACTGACGTGCATACCGAGCACCACGGCGCAACAGAGGAGCATCCACATAAACGAGTGACTAGCACGAACCTTGACTGGGAACTCCGCCATGGAGAATCGGGAACAATTAGCAAGTTGGGGAGGAAACTTGCGGCATCATTGAGCAAAGATGAACCGAGACAACGCCAAGAGCACGAAGCTCGCCGCACCACAATGGCAGCCATGGAGGTCCTGAGCATGCACAGTAACAGGGGCGACACGGACGAACACCACCACATACGAACACATATCACCGTTGACCCATCCGGCCGCACCACCACCACCAATCCCTCCAGCGACACCCACACGTCAACCAAGCAGACCCCAAGATGATGCCTTCAAGAAGGGTCACGACGTTGGTTGCGCCGCCATCATCCGCACCAGGAGGACCTGGGCCAGGGGTTTCCCCCGGGGTCTCAACTACCATCTTCATCTGACCAAGCAAGGAGAGCCTTGAACGTTGGCCGTCTGGTCGCCACCCAACGACACCCCAAAGAGGGGAGAGGTGTCATACAGGAACGAGGTGGTCCAGAGAGGATCACACCCCGCTAACCTGGCTTCTGATGGGAGAATCGAACCACTCCGGGGTCCGATGACGAGGAGGAAACAACCTGACGACGACGCCTCCAAGGAGGTTAGCGGTGCCCACGGGCGTCGCCGTCGCTGGCTCCCGATGGAGCATGGCTTTCGCCACAGTTGATCCAACAACCACTCAACCGAGGCTGAGTGTGTTGAGTTGCGCACGAACATAACCTCTAGTAGCCACATCCCACCTGCCGCGTAGAGCTGATCCTCCCGAGACGTGCCGCCACCACGCCATCGAGCAGCAGCCACCGGAGGTCCGAGCTGGACGTCAGCAAGGCCATGGCGTGAGACATGGTTGACCCGAGCCAGAGAAACGCCAGATCTGAGTGGCGCCTGTCTTGGCAGACCGTCACACAGCAGGACCAGAAGCAGCCGAGCGGATCCACAACATCCGCCGCGGACCACCAAAGACCAGATCCAGGTGGATCCAGCCCGCCCGCGCTGCAACAGGGTAGTCACGGATCGAATCCGGGTCATCTGCTGCGCCGCTCCACCACCCCAACGCCGCGCTTGAGCGGCCAAGCCACGGCACGGTCCAATGGTATAGAGCTAGCCCAGAAAAGAGAATCCATGGCATGGCTATTCACTCAATCAAAAGAGAAGGTCATAATCTGGAAACTATTCCAACACAGAAGGGTTCTACGCTAGGAATCACTAAACTAGACGAGCACTTCTCAAGTGCCAGCTAGGAAACTATCTGTACTGTAAACCAACCTTGTCCCCACCCGTAGAGAACTTTTAGTAGATGGAAGCGAGCTCCCTAGTCCTATTCGACCCACTTGGAATTCCCTTATGTGAATCATTCATGTAGCATTGATATACGAGAATTGCCGCACGGACGAGATGCAGGTCGCTGGAGCTGGCTGTGCCAGATCCGACACCCACACGAGAACGCCGCCGCGGTCACCGAGGGAGGGCTTTGCCGTGCCCGAGGCCTTCCCATGACGTGAGCAAGGTCTCCGCCGCCCGCCGTCGGACGTGTAGGCTTCGCCCTGCAGCTTCCTCCGATGGCGGCGGCGAGGAGAGGGAGGGTTTTGCGGCGGGGAGCTAGGGTTGCTTTTCCGCCCGAGCCGCTCGCACGGGAGCGACGCGGGGGCGTCCGGAACACTGCATTATGGTCCTTGGCAAACCCCATTATACCTTAATAACGTGCCCATATCTATTTGGATCCGAGGGAATTTTTAGTGTTTGTCCCGTTTAATAATTTTCTCCATCACTCATGAAGCAACATCATCATATTCATTCTTCCGCTTTCATAATTGGGCATTGAAGTCTAACAGCGAGAGGAAACCCAACCCACCATCTTCTGCTTGCGTAATCAAGAACCAATCATTGCTCCCAATCGCACTCCCAGCACACACACGCACCGGCAACCCTATCACAGCAAGACTTTGCCTCTCCAAGTCAAACTCGAGAATTCCAACCGAGCCTGCTCCAAGCAGCCAGTATAGTGAATTCCTAACCAACACAGCGGGTTCAAAGGATATACCGTTAAAACCCCAGCCGGAAAAAGGGTCCGTAGTGTCCATCAGTGGCAACGATGTAGATGTTGAAACGAGATTGCTCCATACGCTGGTCTCCGACGAGTAAACACTAGCGACCGCTCGTCTTTTGTCGCCGTTGCCTATCTAGACCATCTGGAGCGTGGCTTGTCGACCAAACGACCAGGGAGGTTTTGGTATTAAGAATCTCCAGGTCAAAAAATGATGCCTTACTTAGTAAATGGCTATTCAAGCTACTTACTAAGGATGGTGTTTGGCAAACTCTACTGCGCAACAAGTATTTAGGTCAAAAAGTGATATCCCAAGTATATTGAAAGCCTGGCAACTCGCATTTTTAGGCTGGTTTGATAGCGGTAAAGAATAATTTTTTCGCTACGGATCGTTCACGATAAAGAACAGCTTTGAGATACATTTCTAGGAGGACCAGTGCCTAGGAAACGCCACTCTTCGGGAACAATATCTAGCTTTGTACCGCATAGTACGCGATAAGAATGATACTCTTTCACACGTTCTCAGCTCGTCCCCACTGGATGTATCATTTAGGAGGGATTTGATTGACCCCCGCCTTGTGTCATGGCAACATCTACTATCCCATTTAGATTTTATTAACTTAACACATAGGCGGGATGTGTTTCGCTGGAATCTGACTACATCGGGGTTCTTTACAGTTGACTCTATGTACCATGCCCTATCGCACTAAGAGATTTCAATGGACAATAATAAACTAATATGAAAATTGAAGATGCCACTGGAAGTTAAGATTTTTATGTGGTATCTTTAGAGGGGAGTTATGCTAACTAAAGATAATATTGCTAGATGCAAGTGGCAATGAGGCAAAAGAAGTGTAGCTTCCAATTTGTATCTTTCGACAAGTGTTGCCAATATATATGGTCACTCGCTTGACGGAATAACAAATACGATCAGTACGCTAATTCGAGTGGGAACGTATTCCTTACAATGGTCGCTTTGGCTATGTAGAAATTGTTACAGTATATGTGGATTGCACTAGTCCTTTTCATCAATTCGGACTTTTGGTATCGTTAGCTAGTGCATGAAGCTTAACATGGTATTAGAGTCTAAGGTCTTGAGTTCAAGTCCTGACTATCGCACTGCCCCCTTTGTGTTCACGTATATGTAGATCCACATATACTGTAACACCCCCTCTCATGTGTGACTGGGAAGACAAGTCAAAACGTGCAATCGAAAGAGTGTGACGGCGCGCGAAGACCTTAGCTCCGATATCATGTTAAGCTTCATGCACTAGCCAACTCAACCAAAAGGCCAAACTAATGTAAATGACTAGTGCAATCCACGTATACTGTAACAAAAATGATTGTGTTTTTAATGGCAAAACCTCCTCTCCTATGTAGGTTATCTACCCTTGTACGCATTGGCTCCGTATGTGGTCTAAGCTGCACCAAACGGAGTACCAGTCGCTGTTCAAGGTGGCGTGTATGCGGTTGGAGCGGGTGGCCAGGGAGATTTTACCCAACTGGCTAGCAGCATAATCTCCGAATCAGTCCACCTCCTTCGTCGACATAAGCATAATGTTGGTCTTATATTACTTTATTGTTGTCGAATTGTCATTTTTACATACTTTGTCAGACAGTTCTTTTTGTGCCTGTGTGCATCTTAAATATGCAGAGACCGGGTGTTGCTCATCATGATTTGTGTCCTCTTTATGCTTCATTTTGTGATAATAAAAGCGTCCTTTATCAAAAAATCAAGACCACCTGGAAGTGGTCAAAATCTCGAAGCACCGCTCCATGTGGAAGCGATTCCCCGCGTCGATCCCCTGGGGAATGCGAGGGTTGTGCTGCTCACCAGTGACAGGGTCCCACACCAGAACATGGCACTTTAGCGGTTCGAGGTGCCCGACATGGACAAGTACGAGGCTATGACGGCATCCGAAGGTGGAAAAGTTTCGGTCTTCGCATTGAAGCAGCAAGGACAATCACCCGGGTTGGATACAATCGAGGGCCTTTAGAGCACGTACAAAGGGTATGTTCGGAAGATTTTGGTTGTATAGAAACCAATGACGGAAAGGTTGTGGCGGTGGTATCGCCGGAAGCGGCGAGAGAAGCCTGGGTCGAAGACGAGGAGGCGCCAATGCCTGCAGACGACAAAGGCACGAGGGAGGGACGACGGCTGCGATGGCAGGCGAAGGAGGAATCCAAAAGCAGGTCATCATCTTCGAGGGGCGCCACACCGGCGAGCGGGGATGCGGGCTCCCATGAAAACGCATCTCCGAAAATTCTGATATAAATCCAGGAATAATGTGGGTACCAGGACTTGAACCCTAGTGGGTTGAGGATACCACTGTCCCTCTAAGAGCATCTCCAGCCGTTCGGCCCCCCAGGGCGCCGAAAAAGAGCCGCCTGGGGGCGAACCGGCGCCAAATTGGCGCGTGGGGGTGACTTCGTTCCCAGTCGTCGGCCCACAGGTCGCCGCAGGCTTGGCGATATTCCATACAAAACATTGCAAACTCGGCGATTTTGGCACGAACTCGGCGAAAATTCATTGAAATTTGTAAAAAAAACTTAAAATCATGCAAACTACGCCTACTACTACGCCCGCGACCACCGCCTGCCATCTACATGCCGAGAAGCCGTTAGAAGCGGGTGTTGTCGCCGCCGTCGCCGCCGCCGTCGTCGTCGTTGTCGCACGCCTCGCCGGTGCCGCCGCCATCCCTGCTGCAGCCCTGGCCAGGGTCGCCGACTCGCGCTGGGGCACTGAACGGCCCGGCCTCGTCCTTCTCGTTGCTGTCGAGGATGATGACGCCGTCCTTCTCGCGTCCGCGGCGCCGCGCCTGGAGCTCCGCGTACGCCCGGCACTGGCGGAGCACCTGCTCGCGGACATGGTCCTCCCTCGCCCACTTGAGGGCGGACTCGTTGTCGGGGGCTACCATGTCGACGTGCTCCGACTTCACGGGGAGCAGCCCCGGCTTGGGCATCGGCCGTACCAGGCGGAGGGAGCGCGGGGAGGGCCGGGGACCCTCGTTGATGACGAGGGCGGCGCTGCGGGTGCGGCACCCGAGCGGCGTCTCCTCCGGCTCTGGCTTGACGGGGCGGATCGCCTGCGAGCCGGATCCCGACGACGAGGACGACCCTGGCTCCATTTGCCGCGGCGTCCAGGAGCTGCCAGAGCGGCGAGAGAAGGACGACCGCGATGGGTACTCGAGGCACGGCACGTTGCCGGTCTCGATGTGGTCGAGACAACCTCGAGGGTGCTGCCTGGCACGCCCCACCACTCGCGCCGCCCGTCGGCGTAGAGGCGGCCGTGGGGGATGACGCCGTTGGTGGAGGCCATCTGTTCCTCGCTACAGCGCGCGAAGTATATGGACCACATCGTGTGGCTGTCGGTGGCGTACCGCGGATCGTTCCGCTGCTCCTTCGTCAGGGACGAGCGGATGCGGGCGATCTCGGCCTGCCGCGCCGCCCCTTCGGGTACCGATGGCACCGGGACACCGCCGGCGCTCAGCCTCCACGCCCCCGACACTCGCATGTCCGGCGGCGACGGATACTCAGCCTCGTACGGGAGGCGCGCCTCCGGCTCTTGGAGATGGCGGCGGCCGAAGCCGTTCGCCGCCGCGCCGTTGCCTGGAAACCTCTCAGGCATCTGTTCGTCGGCGGGAAGGGGGGGAAGAGTGTTGCTTTGTGCGCCGGAGAGGGGGGAAGAGTGTTGCTTTGTGCGCCGAAGAGGGGGGAGATGAGAGCTGTGGCGTCTACCGGCGAGGAGGTCGCCTTTTATAGCCGCACCGGGGCGGCGAGAGGCTGCATGTCGGGCGACGCGTGGCGCCAGAGGGCGGGACGCGCATCGTGGCGCCTTCACTGCGCCGCCCGTGAGGCATCAATGGAGGCTGAACGGCGCGGCAGCGCGGCAGCCTTCGCATTGATTCCCGCGGGAACCGAGGCGATGAGGGCGACGAAGCGGCGTCTCGCTGACTCGGCGGGTCCATCTTCGTTTGCGCCAAAACCGCTCGCCCCGACGCCCCAGGGTGCCCCCAGCGCGCCGGGTTCGGCCTGGGTACACCGGCACCAGTTTTGGCTCAAACCGGCAAAAAACGGGCTCTTGGGGCGCGACTGGGGCGATTTTTAGGCGCTGGCGTGGAAAAATCATCCGGGGGGAGGGGGGGCTGTTGGAGGCGCGGTTGGAGATGCTCTAACCATTCAACCAAAGATTGGTTCGTTGCCGGATAAACTGTTGAGTGGAACTCGAGAGTTTTTTATTGATAAATATTTGAATCCCTAGTAGATGCTACAGCGTACATCTCATCATATACTCCCTCCGTCCCAAAATTCTTGTCTTAGATTTTTCTAAATATGGATGTATCTAATACTAAAACGTGACTTGATACATCCGTATTTAGATAAATCTAAAAAAAGAATTTTGGGATAGAGAGAGTATGTAGTAGGACGTGACCAACTTCTTTGCAACTAACGTGACCGTACTGAAGTCCGATTATATCCCATAGGAAACAATCCGAACACGGTTCAAACTAAATTTCTAGTTCCTTTGTTCCCAAACATAAGTCTTTTTAGAGATTCCAATAAATGATTATATACGGAGTAAACTGTGTTAATATACACTTTAAAATAAATCTACATACAACCGTATGTTACACGTATACAACCTGAACTCTGATTCAAACCTAGGATCCGGTTGAGTCCCACATACCTCATATTATGAAACATTCAAAGGGATGATTTAAATAATCCAGATACAAATTTAGCCCGTCAAAAATCAAAATGGAGTAATCCCACAAAAAAATAAATCTAAATGGAGCAAATTTGTTATTTTCCTAGTCACGAATGGACTTGCCACACGCAGGAACAATAGTTACAAATTGCCTTACTAGGTAAATTAATAATTTTCTGGATTTGAAAAATGAACAATACTGTACTTCATAAAATCCATACCATGTCCTTACTACGGATTTTTTTTTTGAGATTATTAACAATATCAGGAGATCTCTACATTGTATTGAAGATATTTATCTACCGTTAAGGTTCCAAATTACTAGCTAGTACTAGTCTTTAAAAAAACAAGTACCTACTGAGCTATGTATGGGAAACACTTATTATCATGTATTTCATTCTTAGATGGTCCAAGTTAGCTTTTCACGGTCCCAACGTTCAATTGTATTCCCTCCATTCCTAAATATAAGATGTTTTAGATTTTATCATATTCATATGCATCTAGACACGTTTTAGTTTGTATATTCACTCATTTTAATCCGTTTGCCGTCCAAATTGTAACATCTAAAACATCTTATAATTAAAAATGGAAGGAGTAGATATCTATATCTATACCTAAGAATAAAGAGAGAAAAAGATTTCTTGGTCTCCTTCCGTCACCCCTTTCTATCGTTAATTTTGTGTAAAGCGCAAAGATTGACAATTTTTGAGATTTAAAAGAAGGATCGTTTCTTCAATCTCCTTCCATAGTCCCTTCGCACGCAAAAGAACAAGGACGCGTCTAGGCAGCAAACGCGTGCTCCCTGTAGTTTCCTGGCACACACCCCATTTAAGGAAGATATCATCCCCCGTCCAGAAAGAGGAACCAAAAAAGGAAAGTCCTAGCACCTGGTGCCCCCGCACACCAACCAGCAGAAAGAAAAGATCTCTCGCGCACCAACTAGCACCACTCCCCTTCCCCGTGCAGAAAAAGTCCCACATGTTGTCCTTCCCACCAACCCATCGCATGCCTTGTCTTCTCACTGGTCTTCTTCCTCCCAGATCTCGAACCACATGAAAGCTCATCTCGCCCCTGCCTCCTCTGATGGCCACCATGCAACAAGAACTGCATAAAAAATTAAGGAACTCACATCAATTTTGCGCTACAGGTACCCCTGCACATCCACCCCATCCATACACCCCCCCCCCCCCCCCCCCCCCCCCCCAACTCAGCAGTAAAATAGACATTAAAAATCCTAAGAAAAGATGATCTAATTGTTCAGGAAAAACAGGGATCCAACAAGAAAGATTTGCCTACAGTAGTGAAGATCCTAGTAAAATGGTTGTGAGACACTTTGCTAGATTTGTCTGACACTCCGCTTTTCGGTTAGACAAGTTTTGTCGTGTTGTAGGCAATTTTCATAATGCTTCCAGGCAACTTCTGTTTCTGAAAACAAAAACAACAGTAGGATAGTTTTCTTTTGGTTTGTTTACTATTTGGGCAATTTGTGCTTGCGGTGCAGGCAAATTTTATGAGTTGAAAACCAATTTATGCAGCTAGCTAATTTGTTTGTTGCCAAAAAAAGTAGAAGGGAAAATTAAAAGCAAGTCTTCCTGTAATGTAGGCAATATGTATATAAGTTTTAGGCAACTCATTTTTTTGTTGTAACAGGAAAGGTAACAGCGAGCTACTCAGGAGGCAGAAAAATACTAGTTGCAAAGCTATTAGGGTTCTATGAAGTTTACCTAGAAGTGGCTGGCAAAGCTTCTTGCTTGCAAAGATGGAAAATACTACTCCTTCCATCCCAAAATAAGTGACTCGAATTTTGTAAAAATAAGTGACTCGACTTTTGTACTAAAGCTAGTACAAAAGTCGAGTCACTTATTTTGGGACGGAGGGAGTACTAAAAAGCAAGTACTTCTGGAATGCAGGCAAAATGCATATAAGTTTGAGGCAACTATTTTTTTGCTAAGAAATAGATTCAGTAGTTCTTTGTGGTTGTGCGAAGCTTACCTAGGAGTGGCTGTTGAAGCTTCTTGCTATGGCATGTACACAAAACCTCGAAAACATTGCTTTGACATTGTTTTAGAATTTAGTGCTCCCCCTGCAACAAAACAAGCAGAAAAAGGAAACACGCCTCAGGTCCTGCACCCCTATTAGGTGCTTATGCACTCCATCCCGATCTCGGATCTCCTACACCCAAAGCTAGCCCTATGGTTCTTAGAGACCCCCAAAATCGATAAGTAAGGAAGAGCAAAGACTAAATGGACTCTGCATCAAACTCATTAGCTTGCTTGCCCCAAAGAAAAATTATAAAATAAAGTGCAAGTTGTTGGGGAACGTTGCAGAAAACAAAAATTTTCCTACGGTTTCACCAAGATCCATCTATGAGTTCATCTAGCAACGAGTGATCGGATGCATCTACATACCTTTGTAGATCGCGAGCGGAAGCGTTCACTAGAACGTGGATGATGGAGTCGTACTCGCTGTAATCCAAATCACCGATGACCAAGTGGCGAACGGACGGCACCTCCGCGTTCAACACACGTACGGAGCGGATGAAGTCTCCTCCTTCTTGATCCAGCAAGGGGGAAGGAGAGGTTGATGAAGATCCAGCAGCACGACGGCGTGGTGGTGGATGCAGCAGTTGTTGGGGAACGTAGTAATTTCAAAAAAAATTCCTACGCACACGCAAGATCATGGTGATGCATAGCAACAAGAGGGGAGAGTGTGATCTACGTACCCTTGTAGATCGACAACGGAAGCGTTGACACAACGTAGATGAAGTAGTCGTACGTCTTCACGATCCGACCGATCCAAGCACCGTTACTCCGGTACCTCCGAGTTCTTAGCACACGTACAGCTCGATGACGCTCCCCGGGCTCCGATCCAGCAAAGCTTCGGGGATGAGTTCCGTCAGCACGACGGCATGGTGACGATGATGATGTTCTATCGATGCAGGGCTTCGCCTAAGCACTGTAACGATATGATCGAGGTGAAATATGGTGGAGGGGGGCACCGCACACGGCTAAGGAACGATCACGAGGATCAACTTGTGTGTCCTAGGGTGCCCCCCTGCCCCCGTATATAAAGGAGCAAGGGGGGAGGCCGGCCGGCCCTATGGGGCGCGCCAAAGGGAGGGGGAGTCCTCCTCCTAGTGGGAGTAGGACTCCCCTTTCCTAGTCCAACTAGGAAGGAAGAGGGGGAAGGAAAGAGAGGGAGAGGGAGAGGGAAAGAGGGGCCGCGCCCCCCTCCCTAGTCCAATTTGGACTCCCCATGGGGGGGGCGCCACCTCCTGGGCTGCTGCCCTCTCTCTCCCCTCAGGCCCAATAAGGCCCATTACTTCCCCGGGGGTTCCGGTAACCCCTCCGGCACTCCGGTTTCATCCGAAATCACCCGGAACACTTCCGGTGTCCGAATATAGTCGTCCAATATATCAATCTTTATGTCTCGACCATTTCGAGACTCCTCGTCATGTCCGTGATCACATCCGGGACTCCGAACTAACTTCGGTACATCAAAATGCATAAACTCATAATAACTGTCATCGTAACGTTAAGCGTGCAGACCCTACGGTTCGAGAACAATGTAGACATGACTGAGACAAATCTCCGGTCAATAACCAATAGCGGGACCTGGATGCCCATATTGGCTCCTACATATTCTACGAAGATCTTTATCGGTCAGACCGCATAACAACATACGTTGTTCCCTTTGTCATCGGTATGTTACTTGCCCGAGATTCGATCGTCGGTATCCAATACCTAGTTCAATCTTGTTACTGTCAAGTCTCTTTACTCGTTCCGTAATACATCATCTCGCAACTAACTCATTAGTTGTAATGCTTGCAAGGCTTATGTGATGTGCATTACCGAGAGGGCCCAGAGATACCTCTCCGACAATCGGAGTGACAAATCCTAATCTCGAAATACGCCAACCCAACATCTACCTTTGGAGACACCTGTAGAGCACCTTTATAATCACCCATTTACGTTGTGACGTTTGGTAGCACACAAAGTGTTCCTCCGGCAAACGGGAGTTGCATAATCTCATAGTCATAGGAACATGTATAAGTCATGAAGAAAGCAATAGCAACATACTAAACGATCGGGTGCTAAGCTAATGGAATGGGTCATGTCAATCAGATCATTCACCTAATGATGTGATCCCATTAATCAAATAACAACTCTTTGTTCATGGTTAGGAAACATAACCATCTTTGATTAACGAGCTAGTCAAGTAGAGGCATACTAGTGACACTCTGTTTGTCTATGTATTCACACATGTATTATGTTTCCGGTTAATACAATTCTAGCATGAATAATAAACATTTATCATGATATAAGGAAATAAATAATAACTTTATTATTGCCTCTAGGGCATATTTCCTTCAGTCTCCCACTTGCACTAGAGTCAATAATCTAGATTACACAGTAATGATTCTAACACCCATGGAGCCTTGGTGCTGATCATGTTTTGCTCGTGGAAGAGGCTTAGTCAACGGGTCTGCAACATTCAGATCCATATGTATCTTGCAAATCTCTATGTCTCCCACCTGGACTAGATCCCAGATGGAATTGAAGCGTCTCTTGATGTGCTTGGTTCTCTTGTGAAATCTGGATTCCTTTGCCAAGGCAATTGCACCAGTATTGTCACAAAAGATTTTCATTTGACCTGATGCACTAGGTATGACACCTAGATCGGATATGAACTCCTTCATCCAGACTCCTTCATTTGCTGCTTCCGAAGCAGCTATGTACTCCGCTTCACATGTAGATCCCGCTACGACGCTTTGTTTAGAACTGCACCAACTGACAGCTCCACCGTTTAATGTAAACACGTATCTGGTTTGCGATTTAGAATCGTCCGGATCAGTGTCAAAGCTTGCATCAACGTAACCTTTTACGATGAGCTCTTTGTCACCTCCATATATGAGAAACATATCCTTAGTCCCTTTCAGGTATTTCAGGATGTTCTTGACCGCTGTCCAGTGATCCACTCCTGGATTACTTTGGTACCTCCCTGCTAAACTTATAGCAAGGCACACATCAGGTCTGGTACACAGCATTGCATACATGATAGAGCCTATGGCTGAAGCATAGGGAACATCTTTCATTTTCTCTCTATCTTCTGCAGTGGTCGGGCATTGAGTCTGACTCAACTTCACACCTTGTAACACAGGCAAGAACCCTTTCTTTGCTTGATCCATTTTGAACTTTTTCAAAATCTTGTCAAGGTATGTGCTTTGTGAAAGTCCAATTAAGCGTCTTGATCTATCTCTATAGATCTTTATGCCTAATATGTAAGCAGCTTCACCAAGGTCTTTCATTGAAAAACTCTTATTCAAGTATCCCTTTATGCTATCCAGAAATTCTATATCATTTCCAATCAGTAATATGTCATCCACATATAATATCAGAAATGCTACAGAGCTCCCACTCACTTTCTTGTAAATACAGGCTTCTCCGAAAGTCTGTATAAACCCAAATGCTTTGATCACACTATCAAAGCGTTTATTCCAACTCCGAGAGGCTTGCACCAGTCCATAAATGGATCGCTGGAGCTTGCACACTTTGTTAGCTCCCTTTGGATCGACAAAACCTTCCGGTTGCATCATATACAACTCTTCTTCCAGAAATCCATTCAGGAATGCAGTTTTGACATCCATCTGCCAAATTTCATAATCATAAAATGCGGCAATTGCTAACATGATTCGGACAGACTTAAGCATCGCTACGGGTGAGAAGGTCTCATCGTAGTCAATCCCTTGAACTTGTTGAAAACCTTTTGCGACAAGTCGAGCTTTGTAGACAGTAGTGTTACCGTCAGCGTCAGTCTTCTTCTTGAAGATCCATTTATTCTCAATTGCTTGCCGATCATCGGGCAAGTCAACCAAAGTCCATACTTTGTTCTCATACATGGATCCCATCTCAGATTTCATGGCTTCAAGCCATTTTGCGGAATCTGGGCTCACCATCGCTTCTTCATAGTTTGTAGGTTCATCATGATCTAGTAGCATGACTTCCAGAACAGGATTACCGTACCACTCTGGTGCGGATCTCACTCTGGTTGATCTACGAGGTTCAGTGGTATCTTGATCTGAAGTTTCATGATCATCATCATTAGCTTCCTCACTAACTGGTGTAGGTGTCACTGAAATAGTTTTCTGTGATGGACTACTTTCCATCAAGGGAGCAGGTACAGTTACCTTGTCAAGTTCTACTTTCCTCCCACTCACTTCTTTCGAGAGAAACTCCTTCTCTAGAAAGTTTCCGAATTTAGCAATAAAAGTCTTGCCTTCGGATCTGTGATAGAAGGTGTATCCAATAGTTTCCTTTGGATATCCTATGAAGACACATTTCTCTGATTTGGGTTCGAGCTTATCAGGTTGAAGCTTTTTCACATAAGCATCGCAGCCCCAAACTTTGAGAAACGACAACTTTGGTTTCTTGCCAAACCATAGTTCATAAGGCATCGTCTCAACGGATTTCGATGGTGCCTTATTTAACGTGAATGCGGCCGTCTCTAAAGCATAGCCCCAAAACGATAGCGGTAAATCTGTAAGAGACATCATAGATCGCACCATATCAAGTAAATTACGATTACGATGTTCGGACACACCATTACGCTGTGGTGTTCCGGATGGCGTGAGTTGCGAAACTATTCCACATTGTTTCAAATGTAGACCAAACTTGTAACTCAAATATTCTCCTCCACGATCAGATCGTAGAAACTTTATTTTCTTGTTACGATGATTTTCAATTTCACTCTAAAATTCTTTGAACTTTTCAAATGTTTCAGACTTATGTTTCATTAAGTAGATATACCCATATTTGCTTAAATCATCTGTGAAGGTGAGAAAATAAAGATATCCACCACGAGCTTCAACATTCATCGGACCACATACATCTGTATGTTTGATTTCCAACAAATCTGTTGCTCTCTCCATAGTACCGGAGAACGGCGTTTTAGTCATCTTGCCCATGAGGCACGGTTCGCAAGTACCAAGTGATTCATAATCAAGTGGTTCCAAAAGTCCATCAGTATGGAGTTTCTTCATGCGCTTTACACCGATATGACCTAAACGGCAGTGCCACAAATAAGTTGCACTATCATTATCAACTCTGCATCTTTTGGCTTCAACATTATGAATATGTGTATCACTACTATCGAGATTCATAAAAAATAGACCACTCTTCAAGGGTGCATGACCATAAAATATATTACTCATATAAATAGAACAACCATTATTCTCCGATTTAAATGAATAACCGTCTCGCATCAAACAAGATCTAGATATAATGTTCATGCTCAACGCTGGCACCAAATAACAATTATTTAGGTCTAATACTAATCCCGATGGTAGATGTAGAGGTAGCGTGCCGACCGCGATCACATCGAATTTGGAACCATTTCCTACGCGCATCGTCACCTCGTCCTGCGCCAGTGTTCGCTTAATCCGTAGTCCCTGTTTCGAGTTGCAAATATTAGCAACAGAACCAGTATCAAATACCCAGGTGCTACTGCGAGCTCTAGTAAGGTACACATCAATAACATGTATATCACATATACCTTTGTTCACCTTGCCATCCTTCTTATCCGCCAAATACTTGGGGCAGTTCCGCTTCCAGTGACCAGTCTGCTTGCAGTAGAAGCACTCAGTTTCAGGCTTAGATCCAGACTTGGGTTTCTTCTCCTGAGCAGCAACTTGCTTGCTGTTTTTCTTGAAGTTCCCCTTCTTCTTCCACTACTAGGAAAAGGCCCACTAATGGCGCACCAGTTTTGCCTACTAATGGCGCATCACTGGTGCGCCATTAGTATCACGCCACTAGTATTTATTACTAGTGGCGCACCACTGGTGCGCCATTAGTATCTGGTATACTAATGGCGCACCACCCAGTGCGCCATTAGTATAGAATACCATGCGCCATTAGTATGCCTCCCAGGGGGGCATATTTAACCATGTGCTTTGGCATACTAATGGCGCACTGTTGGGTGATGCGCCATTAGTGTGATTATCACAATGCGCCATTAGTGTCTTGTGTTGTGCACCACTAGTATGAATATTAGGGATTTTTTTCATTTCTGAATTTTTCACATGTTAAAAAATATTAGAGATAACATACAACACAGATCTGCTTAGCTTACATACAGGGGGCCATATCTAACGATGTTACCTGCGTCCACCAGATCATATCCAACACACAAGTTTCATCATATATACATACATAGCCAACACATAGTTCCATCATTACATATTACGAAAGTTTCACAATGTTCATTCAACACCGTTATCCATCAATTCACAAAAGTTTCGCATTGATACAAAATAAAAACACAAATGGAAAAGAAGCACTCCATCCATGCAAGCTTTCGTGAATTAAATCAAATCTGCAAAATGATAAACAATAAGTTAGAAGAAGAAGAAGAAGAAGAAGAAGAGAGGAAGAAGAAGAAGACTAGAAGAAGGATAAGAAGAAGAATAAGAAGAAGCTTATTATGTAAACTTGATCATTTTATGCAAACATAAGTAATTTTGGAGTTAACCTATAGGAAACTAAGCATATAAGCTCTAAGTTAGCATATTAGAGCCAACTTAGGTAAAATGAAGCTAACCTATGTCATTTTGGATAAGAAGAAGAATAATAAGAAGACTATAAGCTTATTATGTAAACTTGATCATTTTGTGCTAACATAAGTAATTTTGGAGCTAACCTATAGGAAACTAAGCATATAAGCTCTAAGTTAGCATATTAGAGCCAACTTAGGTAAAATGAAGCTAACCTATGTCATTTTGGATAAGAAGAAGAATAAGAAGAAGACTATAAGCTTATTATGTAAACTTGATCATTTTGTGCTAACATAAGTAATTTTGGAGCTAACCTATAGGAAACTAAGCATATTACCTGACATAGTTCAGTTCTCATTGTTCTTCTCCTTCTCCTTCCTCAGCCTGATGCGCCAAGAGCGGCGAGGCGGTGGAGGCAGCTGTGGGATGTAGTCTTCTACCACAATTGGCGTGGTCATGTCGCCCAGCTGTGGGATCGCCGGCGCCACCACCGGTGCGTGGTAATTGTCAGGCACCACCACCATCGCGAGGCCACCCTCAGCCACCACCATCTCTTGCCCATGGTTAGCCACCACCATCTCTTGCCCATGGTCAGCCACCACCATCTCTTGCACCTGGTCAGCCACCATCATCTCTTGCCCTTGGTCAGCCACCACCAGCGCTAGGTCATCCTCAGCCTGATGCCCATCGTCATCCTGCAGCTCCTCATCCCCACTCTGCTCCTCTTCTCCCCCACTCCAGTCCGGATCATCCTTCTTGTTGTCTTCGCTGCTGCCAGAATCGCTGCTGCCAGAATCATCGCTGCTGCCAGAATCGTTGCTGCCAGAATCGCTGTAGCCAGTGTCGCTGCTGCTGCTCCCATTGCCTGTCCAAATGCAACAATGACCGTTAACAATCGATGTGAGACAAAGCCAAATGTAGAGGAATAAGAAGAGGCAGAACGCACTGGCATCTTCGTCTTCAGCGTAGCGCATGCGACACATAGTCGTGTTGAAAACCTTCACGATGAGCATTGTGGCGTCATCGTCGTACCTCAAGAGAAGAAAGTACCCGGTCCGCAGGTCGTAGGCACTGTAGAACTTCTCCCAGCCACGACACAGGTACATGTGGCCCTCCTCGATCACCAACTCCACGTCCCACAGCCTGCGAACCCCGCTGCCGGCCTGTCGGAGCTTCACATTATCTGGCGGATCTTCACCTAGCATCTTTATAAAAGCGTCAGGCAGCCTCTGCAATTTGGGACAAGGAGTGATGTAGCAAACAACAGAGTTATCATAATGAGATGGGTGAAGGGGAGATCTCTCGTTTTATATACCTGCCTCGTGGCTGATACTGAAGAAGAAAGTATGATAGTGAAGAACTCGAAAGCATCCAACTCGTACTCCGGTGAGGCAGAGCGGCGGTGGCTGCTTCCCCCATCTCTGATAAGCAGCAGAAGAGACCAATTAGTACCCTTACAACATTATAGCAGCATAAATTTTGAGCAGAAGATAATCAACATTAGTCGCAAGTACCCCATATGTCCTATTTTTAGCAAAGTCATGCTAAAATTCACGGAAAATTTCAGCCACATCTTTGCTGAAAATAGGACATATGGAGTACCCAAATTTGCCGGAACGTAAGTTAATCGACATTACGGCAAACTCAAGGGCCTCTCGGGGTACCTGCAAAATCATTATCCCCGCCAATGGGTCATTCAGAAGATCACAAGTAGCATCATCACAAGTACAACATCATGACAAGTACAGCAGTAGCAGCAGTGAATACAGGCATAACAGCAGCAGCAGCAGTTAGGAAAAAGTTGCCGAAGCTTGTAAAACTATACTGTCCTAGAACAAATAAGCTAGCAGTAGGTCCAGTGGGACTCGTTTAAATGCAGAAAGTCTTGTTTTGGGTTCAGTTTACATTTCAGGTCAAGACTTATTCCATGTCTCCCTCCTCTTGCTCTTTTGCTTTGCCCAGAGAGTTACTGGTACCAAGTACTACTACTACTACACTTTTTTAATTTCACCGATTTAACACTTGTCTCTCTGTTTATTAAAGCTGTTGTTTATGTGTCAAGTTTGACATCAACTTGACTGAATATCAACTTGATAGATCAAAAGCTGATAGAAATTGACAGGTTTTGAGCATCAAGAGATCTGAATGCAGTTAACTTGTTTTGAAAATCACAGAAGGCTAAGTTGACAGATTGTGGCCAGGGCCATACTAGTCTGATTTTACACTAGAACAAGCTCACTACACTACACTACACTACACTACACTACACGTGCTTAAACTCTAAACATAAAAAAACACCAGCAATCTGGATTTATAGCACATGCTGCAGCCACTATAGAAGTTATTAACGTAACAATAAAAGCCTTCAAGGGGCAAATAAAGCCACAGTTCAAGTACTGCTCAAACTGTCAAAGGGACATGTAGGAGCAAACCTCGGAAGCAGCAGGAGCAGCTGCAGCAGGAGCCGATGATGCACTCACCCAGAGGCCTAGCCAGGGAACCTGCATAATCAACAAACACATATAGCAACCATGAATATAATTAAACACATACAGAGGGAAGATTAATCTGCCATGCTAAGTGACATCATACTAAGGTAGAACAGAAAGCACTACAGCCCATTATCTGTTGTTTGGGCACTACCTCGAACACCTTGACAGATATATTTGTGCGGATTTTACCAAAAAACTGAGCGGTAACTGATCATTGAACACTATCTGTTGTTTGTCAGTGAGATTTGACATCAATAAGATTTGATGTAGTAATATATATGATAAATAACGAGTACGTATTATTAATTCTAGATACAATGGACCTTAAAAGGCCAGTGGTAATATTTTGTAGTCAGTACTATTTTCTTACACTAATATTTCAAAACATGCACACATCTCTGTTTCTGAGTGTCAGGAAATGATCGCGTGATATCTTGCACCACAAATCATCTCAAGCAATACTGCACCACAAATGATCACGTGACACTTACCTATGATTGAAAAATAAAGATGAATGTTCTGCGGTATTGACAGTAGAGAAGCAGAGAAGCAGTGCACTGAACAAGAAACAGTAGTACTTTTCTACACAGTAATCACGTGTATATCAAAAGGATACTTTTTCATCAGCCTAGAACTAGCACAAATCAACTCAGGTCTCAACCAACATACTAAAATTAGTATTGTCACCATTAAGACCTACGTGGATCATTTCATATCACAGCAAGGCTAGGGAGGAGCAGCTGATTAACATATGGGAAATATTCTCTAATTCATCACAGAAAGGACAATTGACTAACTGGCATATGAGCACTACACAATCTCGCCATCCATTACCACTTTACCTATCAAATTGAGTAGCAATATTAATATTGGCAGCAATAGGCAGTGTATATCAGGACCCATCAGCAGCATACATATATCAGTGTCAGCAGATGAAGCAATCAGCCACAGCATGTTTGCACCACAACACGGGCCAATAAGTCTACCCAGCGCTGCCTCAATAAGAGTCTACCCAGCGCTGCCTCAGTATAGGACTTGCAGATTAGAGAAGAGCCAATAAAAAATCTACCATCGTGTTGGTACATGCGCTTGATTGATGATTCTTCTACCTATTAGCAATGGCGCACCAGCCACCCATGCGCCATAAGTAAGATTTTTTTTTATTATTTTAAAAAAAATGAATATGAATATGAAACAGTAATATTTTTTTTATAAAAACAGTAATAATTGTTGTTTAACAACAATTGTAGTCTACACTTTATTATTATTATTATTTTTAAATGAATATGAATATGAAATAGTAATATTTTTTATAAAAACAGTAATAATT
Source organism: Triticum urartu (assembly GCF_003073215.2). Taxonomy (NCBI): domain Eukaryota; kingdom Viridiplantae; phylum Streptophyta; class Magnoliopsida; order Poales; family Poaceae; genus Triticum; species Triticum urartu. Next base: position 30,004,600 of record NC_053027.1, read on the forward strand.
TTTTTTAAAAATATCATCAAAATTGTTATTTGAAAATATCATCGGCGGCGGCGGTGGAGCGGGGGAGGGTGCGGGGGTCACTAGTAGAAAAGGGGGCAAAGGTCCAGGCCGGGTCAGCCCATTAGTCCCGGTTCAGTCTAGAACCGGGACCAATGGGGGCATTGGACCCGGTTTGTGAGCCCAGGGGGCCGGCCGGGCCACGTGGGCTATTGGTCCCGGTTCGTCTGGACCTTTTGGTCCCGGTTGGTGGGACGAACCGGGACCAATGGGCCTAGCTCCTGGCCCACCACCATTGGTCCCGGTTGGTGGCCTGAACCGGGACCAAAGGCTCCCCTTTAGTCCCGGTTCATGCCACGAACCGGGACCAATGAGGTGCCTATATATACCCTCGCCCGCGAGTAGAGCACTCCAGTGCCCTGTTTTTCTCTGGCCGGCGAGGGGAGGGCTTTGTGGTGCTCTAGCTCACCTCCTATGCACATGAGGTGTTCGATGAAATGCCCGAGCCACAGTAGTTAAGCTTTCTCCTCTCGAAGCTCGACCTCAAAGCTCCATTTTCCTCGAGATTTGTCTAGATTTAGCGGTCCGTCACGCCCCACCCCCGTCTTCACCGCCGTCGATCACCCGCGCCGATATCATCACCGACACCACCGTGGTGAGCCTCTTGTTCTTATCTTCTTTCTGAAAGGAAAAAATATTCTTACTTGTATGTTTAGATAGATACTTGTATCATTTTCTTACTTTTATTATTGCATCTTATATAGTGCGATGGTTTTGGTATCCTCCCCCGTCGGCCCTCGTCCTGTCTATGATTCGGATGTGGTATATATATTATCTTTATAACTATTGGTTCATTTATTGTTTATGAAAATTATGCCGACCAACGTGACATAGATTTTATTTATCTAGGATGTATGTGAACCGGAAATTCCAACCGACCCTATTGTCGAGAGGTTAAATTAGTTGAAGAAGAAAACAATTTCTTGAAGGAAAAAATAAAAAAATTGAGGAGGAGAAGATGATATTGGAGTTGCATGTTGCGGATGTCGTCGATGATCACAAGATCAAGATGGATGCAATGCGCTTGAAGATTAGAAAGATTAGAAAATATGCCATTCATACCGAGGCTTGGTATCATTATGCCATTGGATCAATTGTTACCTTGGTTGCGATTATGATCGCCTTTGTTTTTGCATTAAAATGTTTTACATAGTTTCAATGTATGGTTTAATTAATTAGATGCTCTGGAGAGCTATATGTTGTTAGATGAGAACTATGTACGTACTTTGGTTTTAATGTGATGATGAACTTCTATTAATTTGGACACTTAATTATATATAATGCACGCAGATGAACCGGCAATGGATGTACGGTGACAGACACACCTCCGAGTACATTAAGGGCGTGCATTAATTTCTCGATGCGGCTGAGGCAAACTAGCAGAATGGTTTTATGTGTTGTCCATGCACTAAATGTGGGAATACGATGTCTTACTCTAACCGGAAAATCCTTCACACCCACCTGCTTTACAAGGGTTTCATGCCACACTATAATTTTTGGACGAGGCACGGAGAAATAGGGGTTATGATGGAAGACGACGAAGAAGAGTACGATGACAACTATGTGCCCCCTGAATACCGTGATGCTGCAACGGGGGGAGCTGGTGAAGATCAAGAGGAACCAGACGATGTGCCCAATGATGCTGCAACGGGTGAAGCTACTGAAGATCAAGAGGAACCAGACGATGTGCCCGATGATGATGATCTCCGCCGGGTCATTGTCGATGCAAGGACGCAATGCGAAAGTCAAAAGGAGAAGTTGAAGTTCGATCGCATGTTAGAGGATCCAAAAAAAGGGTTGTACCCCAATTGCGAAGATGGCAACACAAAGCTCGTTACCGTATTAGAATTACTGCAGTGGAAGGCAGAGAATGCTGTGCCTGACAAAGGATTTGAGAAGCTACTGAAAATATTGAAGAAGAAGAAGCTTCCAAATGATAATGAATTGCCCAACAGTACATACGCAGCAAAGAAGTTCGTATGCCCTCTAGGATTGGAGGTGGAGAAGATACATGCATGCCCTAATGACTGCATCCTATACCGCGGTGCATACAAGGATCTGAACGCATGCCTGGTATGCGGTGCATTGCGGTATAAGATCAGACGAGATGACCCTGGTGATGTTCACGGCGATCCCCACAGGAAGAGGGTTCCTGCGAAGGTGATGCGGTATGCTCCTATAATACCATGGTTGAAACGTCTGTTCAGAAACGGAAAGCATGCCAAGTCGATGCGATGGCACAGTGAGGACCGTAAGAAAGTCAGGAAGTTGAGAGCACCCGCTGACGGGTCGCAGTGGAGAAAGATCGAGAGAAAGTACTGGGATGAGTTTGCAAAGGACCCAAGGAACGTATGGTTTGCTTTAAGCGCGGATGGCATTAATCCTTTCGGGGAGCAGAGCAGCAATCACAACACCTGGCCTGTGACTCTATGTATGTATAACCTTCCTCCTTGGATGTGCATGAAGCGGAAGTTCATTATGATGCCAGTTCTCATCCAAGGCCCTAAGCAACCCGACAACGACATTGATGTGTACCTAAGGCCATTAGTTGAAGAACTTTTACAGCTGTGGAATGGAAACAGTGTACGTACGTGGGATGAGCATAGACAAGAGGAATTTAACCTAAAGGCGTTGCTGTTCGTGATCATCAACGATTGGCCCGCTCTCAGTAACCTTTCAGGACAGACAAACAAAGGATACCACGCATGCACACACTGTTTAGATGACACTGAAAGTATATACCTGGACAAATGCATGAAGAATGTGTACCTGGGCCATCGTCGATTTCTTCTGACCAACCATCAATGTCGAAAGAAAGGCAAGCATTTCAAAGGTGAGGCGGATCACCGGAAGAAGCCCGCCATGCGTACCGGTGATCACGTACTTGCTATGGTCAATGATTTACACTACGTAATCTTTGGAAAGGGTCCCGGCGCAGTAGCTGTTCCGAATGACGCTGAGGGACACGCACCCATGTGGAAGAAGAAATCTATATTTTGGGACCTACCCTACTGGAAAGACCTAGAGGTCCGCTCTTAATCACGTGATGCACGTGATGAAGAACCTTTGCGTGAACCTGCTAGGCTTCTTGGGCGTGTATGGAAAGACAAAAGATACACCTGAGGCACGGGAGGACCTGCAACGTTTGCACGAAAAAGACGGGCATGCCTCAGAAGCAGTATGAAGGTCCTGCCAGCTACGCTCTTACGAAAGATGAGAAAGAAATCTTCTTTGAATGCCTGCTCAGTATGAAGGTCCCGACTGGCTTCTCGTCGAATATAAAGGGAATAATAAATATCCCAGAGAAAAAGTTCCAGAACCTAAAGTCTCATGACTGCCACGTGATTATGACGCAACTGCTTCCGGTTGCATTGAGGGGGCTTCTACCAGAAAACGTCCGATTAGCCATTGTGAAGCTATGTGCATTTCTCAATGCAATCTCTCAGAAGGTGATCGATCCAGAAATGGTACCAAGGCTAAGGAGTGATGTGGCGCAATGTCTTGTCAGTTTCGAGCTGGTGTTCCCACCATCCTTCTTCAATATCATGACGCATGTCCTAGTTCATCTAGTCGACGAGATTGTCGTTCTGGGGCCCGTATTTCTACACAATATGTTCCCCTTTGAGAGGTTCATGGGAGTCCTAAAGAAATATGTCTGTAACCGCACTAGGCCAGAAGGAAGCATCTCCATGGGCCATCAAACAGAGGATGTCATCGGGTTTTGTGTTGACTTCATTCCTGGCCTTAAGAAGATAGGTCTCCCTAAATCGCGGTATGAGGGGAGACTGACTGGAAAAGGCACGCTAGGAGCGGACTCAATAATATGCAGGGACGGGCATTCTTGGTCTCAAGCACACTACACAGTTCTACAGAACTCTACCTTGGTGACCCCGTATGTCGATGAACATAAGAACAGTCTACGCTCCAAACACCCGGAGCAGTGCGACGACTGGATTACATGTGAACACACTAGGACTTTCAGCAGTTGGTTGGAAGCACGTCTCAGAGGTGACAACACTATTTGTGATGAGTTGTACTTGTTGTCCAGGGGACCATCTTTGACTGTATTGATTTACAACGGATACGAGATAAATGGGAATACATTTTACACGATTGACCAAGATCAAAAGAGCACCAACCAAAACAGCAGTGTCCGCTTTGATGCAACAACCGAGAAGGGAAAGGACACATATTATGGTTACGTAGTGGACATATGGGAACTTGACTATGGACAAGATTTTAAGGTCCCTTTGTTTAAGTGCAAATGGGTCAATCTGTCAGGAGGCGGGGTACATGTAGACCCACAGTACGGAATGACAACAGTGGATCTGAAAAATCTTGGGTACACTGACGAACCGTTCGTCCTAGCCAATGATGTGGCACATGTTATCTATGTGAAGGACATGTCTACCAGACCGAGAAAAAGAAAAGATAAGGAAGCGAATACATCATACGATGAGCCAAAGCGCCACATAGTTCTTTCAGGAAAAAGGGACATCCTCGGAGTGGAGGGCAAGATAGACATGTCTGAAGATTATGAAAAGTTTCATGAAATTCCTCCCTTCAATGTCAAGGCTGACCCAAGCATCCTGATAAACGTTGAAGATTATCCATGGTTACGGCGCAATAAGCAAATGACACAAGCGAAGAAAAAGTGAAGACTTTCTCCCGCAACTATTATGATGATACCATGCCAAATTTGTAACAAACGAGTATGCTATGCCAACTTTTTCTGAGTTTATTTGAAAACTATGAATTTAGGTCGAATTTTCTCTATAGGTGCATCTATGTTCACTAACAGAAAAGTTTATAATTTTTGTGACCTAAAAGAAAAAAGAAATCACTAAAAAACTATAAGTATTTAGTTCTAAGTAGAAATGAAAAAATAAATAGCAAAAAAGAAAAAAATGCCTATAATATTTGTTATGACTAACTAAAATTACCAAATTGAGTATAATGATAAAACACAGTAATATTAAATAGCAGGAAAAAGAATGACTCAAAAATCAATTTTTATAGTAAAGTTATTCATAAACTAGTGATTCACACAAATTTTAAAAAATTCAAATTTAAACTATTCTAATTTTAAAACTAATTGCAGTAACAGAAAGTTTATAATTTTTGTGACATAAAATAAAAAAGAAATCACTACAAAACTATAAGTATTTATTAGTTCTAAGTAGAAATGAAAAAATAGCAAAAAAATGCCACCTACTGGGCCACCACGGCCTGAATATGACTAGAAACCCAACCATGGGCCAGGATTCAGGCCCGCAGCAGGCCCAGTAGGCCCACAGGCATTGAAGTGACAAATTAGGCCCGAAAGCCTGCAGTTGAGAGGAGCTCGAGAGGGTGGGCACAGCAGCGCTTATAAACCACTCCCGAGCCCTCTCAACTAGCGAGGTGGGACTAAACTTTTGGGCGCGGGGCAGCACAAGGCCATTTGTCCCGGTTGGTGGGACGAACCGGGACCAAAGGGTGGCATTGGTCCCGGTTCATGGTATAAACCGGGACCAAAGGCCTGGGTATATAAGTAGCACTTAAGAAAATTTGACGAACTCATCGCCAGTTGCCCCCTGGCCCGCCCGACGACGCCGAGCACATCGACGCCGCCAGGCTGCCCCGACGCCGTCCGCCGCCCCTGCCATCGCCCCCGACCGCGCCGTCGCCGTCGCCCATGCCTCGCCGTCGCCGTCGCCCGTGCCTCGCCGTCGCCGTCGCCGACGTCTTCCCTGAGCCCGCGCACCCCTGCCCTCGCCCCCGAGTGCGCGCGCCTCCACCCGAGCCTTCCTCGTCGCCATGCCACTTTGCGGTGAGCGCCGCCCCGTTCCCCTGCTCCTCCCCCTGTACTGGCCGTCGCCGCCGCGCGCTGCCATCGCGTCGCCGCCCTGCCCTTCGCTGCCGCCTCGCGCCGCCCTGCCTGCGCGGCCGCCGCGCGCCGCCCCTGCCCTTAATTTTTTACTTTAATTTTTTTTCATATGTGTATGTATAATGTATATGTGTATGTGCCGAGGTTTCTGATCCACGGGCACCTATGGGACCGGCGAACCGAGTCCCTTTTTGGTTCAGCGGGGGGCGGAGGTAGCGCAAAGAGCAGATCGAGGCGGAGCAAGCGGGCGGTTGGTCGTGCGAGGGGTAAATCGAGGTGAAACACGCGAGCGATTTACCCAGGTTCGGGCCGCAAGGATGCGTAAAACCCTACTCCTGCTTTGTGGATTGGTATTGATCTCTAGCTCGGGAGCGAGAGCGAGCGTGAGTGTGTGGGAATGCTAAACCTCGCGAGGGCTCTCGAGGTCGCCGACCCCCCCTAAGTTGCACACGGGCCTCCTTTTATACTCAAGGGGTTACCGACATAGAGCAACGGGGGCCAAGGGCAAAAGTGGAAAGGGTGCCGTGGGTAGGCATAGCTAGGTGCTGTAGTAGGCACAACTAGCTGCTACAGTGTTATCATACCTAACCCTGACGGCAGGGGACAAGGGCATTAAATGCCCGTCTGTGTCGCCTAGACAGCACCGAAAGGGACCGCTAGGGACGCCACCGTCTTGCCATGGTGGTTGTCTTGTCAGCGCCTTCGTGCCATCGCACGCCCCTAGCTGCACAGCCTCCTGCCACGTGCGCTCGGGAGGGGCCCCGGAGCGACACGTGGGTGGATGTGCTGGAGCGCGGGCGTGGAGTGGGGGCTTGCCGCGGCAAGCGCCTTGCCGCGGCTGTCGACTTGTCGCTTCCGGGAGCTTGTCGCTCACCGGGCCTTGTCGGGGCACGTAGCGCGCCGCGGCAAGTTCCTTGGAATGCCTCGGACGGCCTTCCCGGCAAGTGCCTCTTGCCGGGGTCTTGGGACACTTCTGATGGCCTTCCCGGCAAGCTCCTCTTGCCGGGGTGTTGCCTTTTTCCCGGCAAGCTCCTCTTGCCGGGGTCTTGTCTTGAGTACTTTGTTCTTGAATGGTCTTCAGAGGGACCACAAGGAATCTTGGCGGTGACCTGGCAGGCCTTGCCGCGGGACACTGCAACTGCCCGTGCACAAGTTCGGGGTACAAGGGTACCCCTACTCTAGTACACCGACAGGAGCCCCCGGGCCTGGGCCAGACACGGTGCCGAGCGCTGTTGGGCCAGGCCCAAAACAGTGCACGGGCACGCGCGGCCTAGGTCGCGCCGCATATCTCTCCGCTCTGAGCTCCGACGAGGAGGATGAAGAAGAGTAAGCTTTTCTTACTGCACTCGCATTTCTTCAATTTTTGTTGTTGTTCTTGCTTCTCAATTGCTTTTTCCTGAGCCTATTCCTTTTTAGGACTCTGGCCCAGAGAGCGGCAAAGAGAGCTAAGGCTCCAGCGGTCATCATTGAGGACGTGCCCACCAGGACAACAGGTGGCGCGCCTGAGACAACCTTGCCGGACCTGGCGACTTTCCTCCATGGCAGCCCCCAGCGTAAGTGTGTGAACTTTTTGCCGCGGTGAGGCGCGCATGGGTACTTGTCTTTGCTGATATCCGCTTGTTGCCTTGCGTAGGAGCAAAGCAGCCTCACCAAGAGCGTCCGGAGACAGCCCCCGGCATGCCACCTACTTCAACTACGCCGTCCAGGGAAAATTCTCCGGCAAGAGATTCTCCGGCAGGGGGTGGCTCTCCGGCAAGGGGGAGCTCTCCGCCAAGGGACGACGCCAGCATCCCCCCAGCGGCAGAGACCATGGCCACCGAGCCCAGCGCAAGTAATCTTCTTGCTTCAAATCTTCCCTTGGGTTCTTCTTCTTCTGATCTCTTTGAGTTTTTGCCGGATTTTGCTTGACTCTTCTCCCCTTGGCCGGCCGTCAGATCCATTCGCTGGGGAGCAGATGGAGAGAGAGGCCGCCGCCGACGAAGCTACCGGTGCTGGAGACGCCGCCGGCGCCGAGGCCGCCAAGGCTGGTGCCGCGGCGGCTGGCGAGGGGTCTGGCGATCGTACTGACGGCCCAGGGGCCGCAGGAGCGCCAGGCGCTGCACCGACCGCCGTCCCGTCCGCCGAAGCCGTAGCGCCAAGCATCGAGGAGCCCCGGCCGGGCGTTTACTTGAAAGCCGGTGAAGGCGTCTTCATCAACCTCCCCTGGGCATCAAGCTCCAGGGCGCCGGTCGAGGGGGAGGTCTTCGACGGGGAAGTGCTTGCCTCTGTGGGTCTGAAGCTGGTCGATGCGCCAAGCAGCAGTAGCAACGAGCCCGAAGAGGAGCGGCTGCTGCGCAGGTTGATGTCGCTCTACCGCGCGCGACAAGCCAAGCTGGAGTCCCGCGAGGCGCTTGTCGCGAAGGCGGGAGCAGACATTGAGAAGCGCGCAGACGAGCTCGCGGGTTTCCACCGGGAAGCCGTCCGATCCTTGGCAGAGGAGCGGGAGCAGCTCGCTGAGGCAAAGAAGGCCTTTCTCCTCGAGAAGGCCGAAGCCGAAGAGCTGCAGGGACTTGCCGCCATGAAGCTAGCCGCGGAAGTGGGCGAGCAGGCGCAGCGGAAGGTCAACCTCGACACTCACGAGGAGGAGCTCGCCGCGCGCGAGGAGAAGCTGGGCGGAGCCCTCAAGCAAGCGGAGGACGCTGCCGCCGCTGCCGAGGCCGCCAAAAAGGTGCTGGAGATGAAGGTGGTGCAGCTGGAGGCTGACCGCAAGGCATATGGCGAAGAGCTCAGCGCCGCCAAGGACTCCAACGCCGCCCTCGAGTCGAGGCTGGTCGCTTTGACCAAGGCGCTGGACGGCGCCAAGGAGCGGGAGGCGGCCTTGAAGAAGGAGATCGACGCCGACAAGGCGTTGCTGGAGAGTGCTGCCACCACCCAAAACGCCTTTAGGGATACGGTGGAGCACTGGACAGAGAGCCTCGTGAACGCCGCCGGGGACATCGACAAGGAGCTGGCGCAGCTGGGGGTGGAGGACTTCGGGTACTCCTCCGATGAAAACCTCCAACCTAGCGCCAAGCTCACTATGTTCTTCCAAGGCGTGGCGACGGCGCTCCAGCGGCTCCGGGATGAGATCCCGAAGCGGCTGGCCGACGAGTCGCGCGAGATTTGTGCGGGAGCCCTTCAGAAGGTATTGATGAAGGTGGCCTTCCGCAATCCAGGCCTCCGCCTCCACAACGTCCTCAGATCCTTGCCGCCTGATATCGATCAGGAAGAGCTCAAGGCCCTTGTCGCACCCATTATGGACAAGGTGAGCGGGATCAAGAGGGTCGAGGGCGACCGCGTCGACTAGGCCACCGGCTTCCTTCTTTCCTTGTCGCTGCTAGCGATGTTATAGAAAACATTTATTAGAGCTGCGACAAGCTACTTTGTAATATAATTTTCTTCTGGATAGCCATTGCAATGTTATTCCCTTTACTTGACTCCTCCCTTTGTATGTTTTTGCCCTACGCTTTTAGGGAACTTGCCGGTGCAGGCATCCGGTCCGCGAGCGCTGAGCGCAGAACTGGCGGTGCCGCTACCGACAAGAAACCTTGTCGCAGCCAGCTGCAGCTCACTTAAGTTGCTGAGCGGGGCTCGAAGCAAAGTAAGGGCGCGGCTAGTGTAGCAACTAGCCGCAGCTAACTTACGTTGTTGAGCAGGCTCAAAACGATGCAAGGGCATTGCTAGTGTAGCAACTAGCCGCGGCTCACCTAATGTTGTTGAGCGAGCTCGAAACAACGCAAGGGCGCAGCCAGCTACGAGTTGGCTCCTCCGCGCACAGGTTTCCCATACAAAGTGCAGTCGTTCAAGGGAGATAACTTGAAATTTAAAAAATTTGGCTGCTCAAACTTTGGCAACTTAGCTTTTCTGTCGTTTGCTTCCCGGCAAGACGAAATTCTTGAACGACGCCTGGCCCATATCCTTCTCTTCTCCCCTTTCCCCCCGGCAAACTTGTGGGCGGGGGATCCTTTCTTTCCTTGGAAGAAGGAAGAAAAGAAAGAAGAGAAAATAAAGATAGAGAGCCTAGCAGCTCGTCAACGCTTGCCGTGGTGTTGGTGCTGCACAAATGTCAGATCATATATGCCAGAAATTAGAAAGCATAAAATCGACAAGATGTGCGGAGCACGCGGGCTCTGCTGCGCACGGGATCTGCGCCCGGCCTCGTACAAAGGATTACATGCAACAGCGGCAAGACTTTGTACAAGAGGTGGTTGCCGGAACGGGTTCCGGCAACCGCGCCTTACGGGTAAAACTCACGAAGATGCTCGATGCTCCAGGAGTTGTTCACTGGGATGCCATCTTCGGTCTCAGGGCGGCCGGCGCCGGGCCCAGTGACTCGTTTCACCCGGTAAGGGCCTTCCCATTCCGGCGTCAACTTTGTATGTTTTTACCCCACGCTTTTAGGGAACTTGCCGGCGCAGGCATCCAGACCGCGAGCGCTGAGCGCGGAACTGGCAGTGCCGCTACCGGCAAGAAACCTTGTCGCAGCCGGCTGTAGCTCACTTAAGTTGCTGAGCGGGGCTCGAAGCAAAATAAGGGCGCGGCTAGTGTAGCAACTAGCCGCAGCTAACTTACGTTGTTGAGCAGGCTCGAAACAATGCAAGGGCGCGGCTAGTGTAGCAACCAGCCGCAGCTCACCTAATGTTGTCGAGCAAGCTCAAAACAACGCAAGTGCGCAGCCAGCTACGAGTCGGCTCCTCCGCGCACAGGCTTTTCATACAAGGTGAGCCGATCCAGGGGGGGTAACTCAAAATTAGAGATCTGGTTGCTCAGGCTTTGGCAACTTATCTGTTCTGGGCGTGTTGACGTGCATGGTGACCTTTGACGCTCCGGGATCCACCAGCTCGATCTTGATCCAGCGAGCGCATGGTACTGTGAGTACCATGACGCTGCCGGTCCCGCACCTCCTGAGATGAGCGCGGTGCATGCACGGACGCCGAGGTCTTGGAGTGCGCCCGGTCGTTGTGGGAGCCAGCCACGCCGCCGATGGGCAGCGCAGCCTTGTCCTGGGACCTGGTAGCACCAAGAGTTCCCTCGTCGATGCGTGTCCTTCCGCCGGCGCCTGCCCCGCCGTCCGTTTGCTCCGGCGGTGGGTGGCTCGGCGCGGACGGAGCAGCTGCCTCCGAGACTTTCTTCTTCGGCGGCGTGTTGATGAAGATGGTGAAGATCGATGAAGAAGATGAAGATCTAGCCCGCAAGAACGCCAGATCTGATTCACACCACTTCGACGCCCCCTACCTGGCGCGCCAGAGATGCCGGGGTTTCTGATCCACGGGCACCTATGGGACCGGCGAACCGAGTCCCTTTTTGGTTCGGCGGGGGGCGGAGGTAGCGCAAAGAGCAGATCGAGGCGGAGCAAGCGGGCGGTTGGTCGTGCGAGGGGTAAATCGAGGTGAAACACGCGAGCGATTTACCCAGGTTCGGGCCGCAAGGATGCGTAAAACCCTACTCCTGCTTTGTGGATTGGTATTGATCTCTAGCTCGGGAGCGAGAGCGAGCGTGAGTGTGTGGGAATGCTAAACCTCGCGAGGGCTCTCGAGGTCGCCGACCCCCCCTACGTTGCACACGGGCCTCCTTTTATACTCAAGGGGTTACCGACATAGAGCAACGGGGGCCAAGGGCAAAAGTGGAAAGGGTGCCGTGGGTAGGCACAGCTAGGTGCTGTAGTAGGCACAGCTAGCTGCTACAGTGTTATCATACCTAACCCTGACGGCAGGGGACAAGGGCATTAAATGCCCGTCTGTGTCGCCTAGACAGCACCGAAAGGGACCGCTAGGGACGCCACCGTCTTGCCACGGTGGTTGTCTTGTCAGCGCCTTCGTGCCACCGCACGCCCCTAGCTGCACAGCCTCCTGCCACGTGCGCTCGGGAGGGGCCCCGGAGCGACACGTGGGTGGATGTGCTGGAGCGCGGGCGTGGAGTGGGGGCTTGCCGCGGCAAGCGCCTTGCCGCGGCTGTCGACTTGTCGCTTCCGGGAGCTTGTCGCTCACCGGGCCTTGTCGGGGCGCGTAGCGCGCCGCGACAAGTTCCTTGGAATGCCTCGGACGGCCTTCCCGGCAAGCGCCTCTTGCCGGGGTCTTGGGACGCTTCTGATGGCCTTCCCGGCAAGCTCCTCTTGCCGGGGTCTTGCCTTTTTCCCGGCAAGCACCTCTTGCCGGGGTCTTGTCTTGAGTACTTTGTTCTTGAATGGTCTTCAGAGGGACCACAAGGAATCTTGGCGGTGACCTGGCAGGCCTTGCCGCGGGACGCTGCAACTGCCCGTGCACAAGTTCGGGGTACAAGGGTACCCCTACTCTAGTACACCGACAGTATGTGTATGTATATGTGTATGTATAATGTATATGTGTATGTGGTTAGTTTAATTTTTTTGTTCATAGAAATTTTGTTCATATATATATATATATATAAAGTTTTTTGTTCATATATAGAAAGTTAGAAAAAATTTACAATATGCTAAAATTTAGAAGAAAACGAAGGATAGGAAAGAAGAAAATAAGAAGGGGAAGAAAGAAGAAGAGGAGAGGAAGAAGAGGAGAAATAAATAAGAAGAGGAAAAAAGAAGAAAAAGAAGAGGAGAAGAAGAAAGGAATAGAGGAGAAGAACAAAAAATAGAAATTTCTATTTTTTTTCTTCTTCTCCTCTATTCCTTTCTTCTTCTCCTCTTTTTTTTCTTCTTTTTTTTTCTTCGATCTTCTCCTCTATTCCTTTCTTCTTCTCCTCTATTCCCTCTCCCGATAACTTCAACACGAGGGGGGGTCGATATACCCCTCGGATAACTTCGAAATGAGGGGCGGTCGATATATATACCCCCTCTCGACTGTGATAACTTATACCACGGGAGCACCCCCCGACCCTCTCGCTCGACCAAAACTCTCGAGGACACCCAAACCCTAGAAAAAAAGATGTCGGTCTCCTACCCCCTCACGCCGCGCCCCTACCCGACAAACTCTCTCGAGGCCACCCCAAACCCTTGAAGCGTTGTCGAGGCCACCCCAAACCCTAGAGAAGCAGCGTCGAGGCCACTAATTAATATATATGATTCCTTACTATGATTAGCTAGCTGGTTCTACGTTTGCCACTAATATATCCATCTGTCATGTTTGAATAATAATTGCCATGTTGTAAATATTTGTAGAAACTATGGACACCGCCCGAGACGAAGCAAAAGAAGCGTTGTTGAGGGACATAATCGCAGAAGGAAGTGATGATGTCTCGTTGTTTCTCAACGACACCGATGGTCTGGAAGGAGAGGGTGAAGAAGCTGTCTCCGGTGACCTAATGCCGGTGCAAGAAGGAGAACGTGAGGACGGCTCCGGTGACCCAATGCCGGTGCAAGAAGGAGACCGTGATGACGGCTCCGGTGACCGAACCGAGTCCGGCCAGGTATATATATTAGTTAAGCCTGTGCTGACTAGCTAATTGATGCATTCATTGTTTTGGTATGTACACATATTAATTAAGTCTTTGTTCTTTTTCTAGCCCTCCGGATCGAGCACAACTGAGTTAAAGAGACGAGGCCCGAAGAAAAAGTTGAGCTCAGATGAAAGGTTTGAGATCATAGCAATCGCGCCTGACGGCCAACCGATTGAACCCATCCGAACAAAGAACACATTTGTTGCTCAGTGCAGGGTTTTGGTTAGGGACAAGATCCCGATCAGCATCCAGCAATGGTTAAAGCCGGCTACAGAAGACCCTGAGGTGTCTTACGTCAATGATATGCAGAAAAATGATCTTTGGACTGAGCTGAAGTCAAATTTCACCCTACCGCCAGAGGATGATCGGGAGAAGCCAGTTAAAGAGCAATTAATCAAGTCTTTTGCTCTTGAGAGGATGGCAGACCTATTCAGGAGGTGGAAGAAAGAGCTGAATAGGTTTCTCAATAAAAAAGAGACACCAGAATTCAAGGGCAGATATGAGAAGATCAGAGATCACTGTCCCGCATTTGTGGCCAACAAGACATCGGAAAAGAGTAAGAAGATGTCGGCGACAAACAAGAAAAATGCTGCGAAGAAGAAGCTTCACCATCGCACGGGGTCAGGTGGCTACCTCATAGCCCGGCCTAAGTGGGCCAAGGCTGAGAATGATCTGGTTTAAAAAGTGATCGAACCAGAGACAATGAACTGGCCAGACCGTTGCCGGACTTGGTTCTTCGGGGCTGGCGGAACCTTGGAGCCTGTAACAGGAAAGTGCATCTGGACGGACGAGCAACTTGACATACCCTTGAAGAAGTTTCGGTACTATATCGATGCAGCGTAGAAAGGGACGTTCCTTCCAGACAGAGAGAACGACGAGCTCACAAAGGCCCTCGGAAATCCTGAGCACCCTGGACGGACACGAGGCACGCCAGGCTCCATTTCGTGGAAGGCTGGGTTTCCGGACGCAGGCGGTTACAAAAGCCACGAGAGGAGGAAAAAAGTGCAGCAGACCGAACTACACGCGCTGCACGCAAGGGTACAAGCGATAGAGGAACGAGAAGCAAATCGCAGCAAACGACTTGCCGAAGCTTCCCCTGAAGCTACCCCGCCATCTCAGCAGAGAAGCAGCGTGGCTTCCACCGAGCTGCTTCAGCCGGAGCTTGTCTTGACGGCTCCTGCCAGCTATCCCGTGGATGCTATCACGGAGGCTCAAAATTGCCACCTTATGACGCAATGGATTAATATGAAGGTCAAGGCAGCTGTTGGCTCTGTTTTTCCTAATGAACCCGGCGCAACTTTTCACTGCCGGCCGATTCCAAAAGGATATGCTAAGGTGATGGTGGATGAAATAACGGAGGGATTTGAGGACCTCCCGCTTGGCCACCCTACCGGAGAAGGGGAGACTCGGATGGGTTCTTCTCTGAAGACTCCATGCCTATGGCGGAAGGAGCTCATCAACCTTCCGAACTGGACGCCTCCGCCTCCTCCTCCTCCTCCGGCGAGTCAGGGCACTCCGCCTCCTCCACCGCCTCCTCCTCCGGCAAGTGACGATCAGGGCCCTCGGCCGGCTCCTTGTCCGGCGCGTGGCGGCACTCCGCCTCCTTCTCCGCCTAAGCCGGCGCGCCCGAGCAGCCAGCCTCCTCCTTCTCCGCCTCGTCAGCAAGGGCGGAAGAGACCCGCCGCCACTCCGGCAGCTGCTCCGGCGCGTCGTAGTCCTTCTCCTCCGCCTCGTAAGCAAGTAAAGAAGACAGCCGCTCCGTATGTTCGGCCGGCGTCTAGCAGTACAGCCAGAGGCGGGAGGACATACAGATTCGGTCCTTCTCTGAAGACTCTAGAGAAGTTACCATACGAGAAGACCCCAGAGGAGAACACGAAGATCACGCGAACCGAAGTGGATGACTGGTTTCAAGGGTTGAAAGCAAAGAGACATCCACCTCTGGAGGAGAAGGTAGATCCGGTGAAAGTGAAGCGCACTCTGGCTGCCCTGGCAAAACCACCCAAGTCTCCGCCGAAAGGCAACTATGAGCGCATTATTGCAAAGACATGGGCCGAAGCGGAGCTATCAGGAAGTACAGTCAGTGATCAAAGGATGAAAGAATGACGAGCAGCTGGGAAACAAATTGCCCAGCTCGGCGAACAAGCGAAGCAATCGTGCCCCCCGCTCAAGGTGCCTAGCGACATCGTCGATCCGAGGATGGTGCCCGGTTATAGCAATCTTGACGATTACCTGCCCGAGGATGTACATTATGATCCCATGGAGGTGCAGATACACATATACGAGTACGGGAAGCCTCTCGTCAAAGATGAAAAATCTCTATCAACGATGATGCGAAGATTGCATGATTGGTACTTGAAAATCTGCAGAGAGTCTGGGGGGAGGAGTACTTTGTATGCGAGAGCTAAACCGGAGCATGACCTCGTTGGAATTGAACTGTTGCCTATTCCATTTGAGGAGTTCTATCAGTTTTTCCATCAATTGGCCCTCGATAAAGCAACGGTCACCTGCTACTATCTGTAAGTACTACTACTTTTGTCATTAAGTCTCTCTATATAGCTCAGCTCTTTAATTGCATGTATTTATAATTATCCTCACTATATTATGCAGACTGAAGATCGCCGAATTGAAGAAAAGACATATCTGCTCCAGCTTCGTCTTCGAAATCATCATCACTAGGTTCGGAATCGGTGTCTTTGATGATGATGTAGTTATCTGGATAGGTGCAATCTTCATCTTCTCTTTCGGGTGCGGAATTCCCCATGAGTTCTTCAATCTTCTCCTTAAGATCGCCGTTTTGTCTCACTAGAGCCACTATCTCATCCATGTAGTCCTTGCGAGTGGCCTTCAACTCTCCTTCTAGCTCAATAATCTTGGTTTTCGCTTTCTTCAACTCCATCATGTCTGCGCACATCTGATTCTCCTGGCGTCGAATGTGCTGGTTTAACTCTTGGATGAAAGCTGCAATGGACCTATCCTTCTTGGTGCTAACTATCTCCCATTTTTCATCTCGGCGTCCGCAAATCTGGTAAATAGTATCCTTGAGGTCTTCTTGATAAACTTCTCCAATGCGTCCCATGGTGATATGAGCTGCCATGCTCTTTCCCAGACTCCATGTTGGTGCATTAAAAACACACTCTATGGGATCCGTGACTGGCACGAACGTCCTTCCTGGAACTTGAGCTTGAATCTTCCAACGCTCCTCTTCGGGTAAAGTGGCGTTGTAGGTCCCGATGAAGCTTGGTATTCCAATGTTCAGGTACTTAGTGACTTCCTTCAGGTGTCGTCCAAAAGGTGTATCTTCATCCGGCTAGGTGAACTTGATCCTCGCTTCCGTCATCCTAAAAGAGTAGAAAAGATGAGGAGTCAGAAATGAGAAGAGAGTAGTGTTCTAGGGATTTTAGCTTAGAGGTCGTGTCCTACAGTCAGCGTGTGCTCTGATACCATCTCTGTAGCGACCAGACCTCAAACAGTCTGACCTCTGTGCTCAGGTGTCATCCCTGGATCAGTAATGCTTTCACCACACAGTACTTCGAAGGATTTATAACAAAGTAGCAATCACACACTTATTACATCGATGTCTCAAAGAGAACTTATTACAATAATATGGTTTAAGGCCATCTAATAACGATAACAGCAGAAGGCTTGGAAGATAAGTGAGTCCATCAACTCCAACGGCATCACTGAGTATAGAACCACGACCTATAGGCACCTTACTCGTCGTCTGAAAAGTCTGCAACATGAAACGTTGCAGCCCGGAACGGGTCAGCACATGGAATATGCTGGCAATGTAACACACAGAGAATAATGAACAATTAGCCTATACTACATGCATATATGGCTGGTGGAAAGCTCTATGGTTACAGCTTTGCGTAAAGCCAATTTTTCCCTACTGCAAAGGAATAAATTTATTTAACTATTATGGTGGTTGTTAAACATTGAGAATGGTTGACAGCATCCTCAATCCCATTAAAGTAATCATCATTAAACCCAACAATATTAATTTAGAAGTAACATGATGAGATTCACATGATATCCAAGTACTAGATACTCAAAACGTCCATAACCGGGGACACGGCTAACCATGATTAGTTTGTACACTCTACAGAGGTTTGCGCACTTTTCCCCACAAGACTCGATCGCCTCTGTTTGATTTCTCGCACTACATGCACTACACCACAACACTGATGCAAGGGCAAAAAAACTGCCGGGAGAAGACTCTTTAGAGGGCAGACAAACTGCCGGGACAGTGGTTCTCCTGGCAGATAGAACTGCCACGAGAACGGCTGCCGGGGATTACTTCTCCCGGCAGATAAACTTCTCCCGGCAGTTTTTCTGCCCTGACTCATGTATTTGCCGGCAGATCATTTTCTCCCAGTAGATTGGTCGAGGCATGTGAATCTGCAATTACCGACAGTTAAGCCGCCAGCACAAGCATGTTTACCTGGCAGATATTATGCCAGCATGTTGATTTCACTAGTGAAATGTTCTAGGCGTCGCTATTATGTAATATCCATCAATTATATATGTCCAGACAATCAAGACATATCACACAATTTATACATGCACTTCAATCAATGTAACATATAGGCCTCATCAAAAACCTTGAACTTCATTTGATAAACATAACGACAATATACACAGAGGTTGTGCCACAAAAGGAGTACATATATATATGTTTACCCCACAACCAAACTAAAGTAGTGCCACAAAAGATGTACATATGCTTCTAGATGTGTGCCACACAGCCAAACCACCACCAAAATGAGCAGAACAAATGTCTAGGTTCAAGAAACAAGACGCAGGACATTGCAGGTCTTCCAAATCTTCAGCAGCTTGAAGATCTTCCAAATCTTAGTGAACTTGTGCACCTTTGGGAAACCTGCAGCTGCAATAGATCGTAAGATGTTACATACAACAGCAGCATTCAGAATTTAAGGAAGATGTTACAGCAATCACATACAACAGCCGCATATTTTCTAAAATATAGAGCAACCAATAACATCTCTAGACTAATCTCTACTATAGTAGAGAACATGTCCATTTTTTATCATCTTAATAGTAGCAAGCTTATCTTCTCATCAAAATGTAATGTGCAAAGTCTATAAACAGGAAGATCTGACAACAACAGCCGTATATGTTCTGAAACATAGAGCAACTAGTAACATCTCTAGAGTAATCTCTACTTTAGTAGAGAACATGTCCATTTTTTATCATCTTGACAGTAGCAAGCTTATCTTACTTCTCATCCAAATATAGTGTGCAATGTCTATACAGATATTAACAAATATTAACAGTAATTAGTAGGTGTACCTATCTTGTACAACAGAAGTGAGGCTATTCCTGTACCGAAGTAAAGCGAACAGAATTGATGACCATTTTGATTGTCTTCTGCATTTGGAAACACAAGCACGAGGCCACAATCAAACACTAAATATTACACAAGCACATTTTGAAGCTACTGTACTGAACAAGCGCATATGCAAAGTTACAGCTGCAGCTTCAAGCAGGATCAGGAAATACAGTGATATAAGTTACTGCAATAAGCAAATTGGTATAAGCAGGTTGCATGCGCTAAGTTACTGTAGTAGCCAGTGAATTAAATTAGCTTGTACTTGAGCTTGCTTTTCCTTCTAAGCTCTCTACATCTACTACACAAAATAAGAGGGAAACTAGCTGGAGAAATTAAGGTCCCCTAAATGGTATCTGATTAGTGACAAGCCCACACATTTAATCTAGTGAAACACTACGAACATTTGGTTCAATAAACAATTTTTATTGGTTCACTTTCCTACATCTCACACAAGTTGAATTAGCCTAGAAAATAAAACCAAGGCTTTCTACAAACAAATGAGCTGAAATAATTCATGTACATGAAAGAAAGAGGATCCAATTATGAGATATGACTCAAATTAAAGCATGGAATCCAATGAAACTCATTTCTCGACATGGCAGAGTCTATCATGTACATGAAAGGAAGATGATCCAATTGTAGTTTATATTTGTAATGGACAAAAATAAGTACTGTACGAGTATCTTTTTTATACCTGCTGTAGGAGTATCTATATATACAGAGGTTAATCATTATCCTTGTGAGATCAGAGAATCAGATTTATTCAAAAATCATGGCTGATGGACACAAAAGCCCACTTCTAAAGAACTACAATGACCTGTTTGAATTACTAATTAATAATGTAAACTGGAATCAGGGGCTTAAGTTTCCTGGACACAAGTTAACCATGCAGCAACTAAATGAGCAAAGCATTACTATTTGTGACAAAACCTAGAAGCTTGATAAAAACGTTTCGAACTGCAGAGAAAACAGAATCAATTTTAAATATTTTCTAACTACAAACCAGCAACATCTACGAACTGCAGAGAAAACAGAATCAATTTTAAATATTTTCTAACATCGACTATAAATGACAAATTTTGACACTTCCAAGTACAATTCTGGATGTATAGTAAATAGTAAGCAGTAAAATGCAAGGTCAAACGAAATTTACACATGGGATGCTTCCTTTTTTCCCCCAAAACTGCATGCCAAGCATATCATGTTTATACTCATGAAACATAGCATGATGCAGTGTAAAAATAAAATAAACTAAATAACCATCATAAATTCACACCAAGAAGTAGAGCTAATTTTGCTGGCTGCTACACACTAGCATTAAAGACAACAAACAAGAGCTTAAAATGTCACCGCAGACCATTAGCATGTGAGCGCCTATCTAGTTCACTATAATTAGAATCTGCAATTATAAGTTAGTACAGTTTATATCAGAACTTTGACATCTTTGTACTGAAGCTTGTTATTTGCAAAGATATTCTCAAGGTTCAACAAACAAACATAATGCATTATCATTCCACCACTTAAAACAGCCAAATCATGGTAACTGAAAAGAAAATTAATGGCATGGTATATCACCTTCTTCCTTTTAGTTTGTCGCTGACTAGCTGGGCCTCCAAATTCTTCATTTACATTTGAAAATGTAAGGCGGCCAAACCGTTCAAAATCCTCGCCGTTTGTTGTTCTAATTCTCGCTAGCCTCTCTTCCTCTCGTTCTTGAACATTGTCTTAGTCTCTTTCTTGTTCCATTCTTTTTCATGAAAAGAAAATTAATGGCACATTAGATGTCAAGTAGGTAAGCATGTAGCTGTTGGGAAGGCCTCTTTTAGCACTCTAGCATCATGTCAAAACTTTTATGAAACCAACCTCCAAGAGATTTGATATGGACTAACCTAACAACAAAACGTAGCTTTAAGAAGGTTGTGTGCACCCTGGATAAAGCTCCTCGCTATCATCAGCTATGAACTGTCGAAAAGCATCTGCATCACGCTTCTTTTCTTTTAGAAGAGGGTCAACGCTCCCTGGCTCTACATCCTCGTGAATTGGATCCTCCCCACCGCCACTATCACGCAAATTCCCAATTAGGTGTGCCATATCATGAATCATTTCAAACATCTCGTCATAATTATCTAGTGACAAAATGCATGCCATTCATATCTAGTACAACCAAGGAGAAATACAATATGGACTAGGAATGCTCTAGCACAATAGAATAGTCAATTGAAACATGTCATTTTAGGAACAACAAAAACTAAAATAGTAGTAAGAATATCATTATCTATATCATAAAAACAAAACACTTGTTTTGTCCACAAATCTGATTTTGCAAAACACAAACAGAGAAGCTACAACTTTGAGGCATCAACTAAACACAAAAAACAATTGTTGTAAAACCTAGAACTAAATCATCTGCCAAGTACACAGATTAAACTAACCCATTTAACAATTTTGGAAGTTAGGATTGAATCATCTGCCAAGTTCACACATTGAAATGAACCATCTAACAATTGTAGAAATCAGAACTGAATCCAAGTACACAATTTGAATTGAACCTTGGCTGCAAAGAAATCTCACCAAATGCTCTTGATGGGCAGAGGAGGAAGACATAGGATGTTGATGTGGTAGTGAGCTGGTCACGGGAGAAGAGGGACGCTCCGCTGCTTGGGGGATCGGAGAGGACATCGAGGAGGCAATCCCTCTCAGTGCTCGCATGCTCAGGTGGAGGGAGGAGGCCTGCTTGGGGAGACGTTCGGCGGTGGAGTCGCTCGGCGACAGTGGTCGTCCGTGGGGGTGCTCCGTCCTCGGCAGCGCTGATGTGGGGTGGTTGGGGGCAAAGGCGGCAGTGGTCGGACCGTCGGGGTGGAGGGCTGCCAGCGGCGGTGGGGGGGCTGGGGGCGGGGGCGGGCTGTGTTGGTGCGGGCCGCCGGCTGCAGAACTCGGGATCTAGGGTGGCCGGCGGTGGTGGGGTAGCTAGGGGCGGCGACGGGGCTGCGGTGGTGGGGGCGCCGGCGGGAGGGTTGCGGTTGTGGGGGACGCCGGCGGCAAGGCTGCGGTTGTGGGGGACGCCGGCGGTAGTGCTCGGGGTCGATCTAGGGCGGCCGGCGCGGTCAGTGGAGGGGGATTTGGGGGAAGTTGTTCGGGGGTGGCTGCGGTCTGGAGGAGGGCCGGCGCATCTAGTTCTTTCGGGCCCAAAGTTTTATTTCTTTGTCTATCTATCCCGCGCCTTTCCCCCGTTGCGCGCGCTTAGGCCCAAACGATATTTCGGTTTCGCGCCAAAGGCGGACCCCGGCAGATAATGGGCCATAGGAGAGTTCTCCCGGCAGATATGACGCCCTCAAGTGTACCGGAAGTTTCAATGCCCTCGCTGCTAATGTTCTGCCGGCAGTTTCTTTGCCTGGAACTACTTGTACCGGCAGTTATAAATGTCCCGGCAGTACTTTTGCCCGTGTTTTGATACTTCTCCCGGCAATTAACTGCCCCTAATCAAGTGTTGTGGTGTAGTGATGGTGTTTGAGAAACGGATGACAGAGACATAGTCTTTCAGAAGCGCTAGCACCTTACGTTGGATAGACCGGTACACCTACTTTCCCCTACATCTGCTAGTCTACCCTGTAAGAGTTCGCACGACTTAATCAACTATGCCAGAGCCCATAATGGCTTGTGGCTGCACACGGAAGTTTCTAGTTTGAATAATCTCATGATCCCTTTGAGCCTGGGTGGCGGTCCAAAAAGAAACAGGCAATCCTGGAATACCCAGGTACCTCAATCCACCCAGATGTGTGTTTAAGTTGCCACCTTAGATAAACCATTAAAATTAACAAACTCACATCTGTCATGGATATCACTCACCCAAATCCACGTCTACTAGCATAGCATGGCATGGTAAGCAAACGTAGAAGTAACTCCCAAAGGTTCAATAATGAAACGGGTAATAGGTACTACCTCCACTACTTCCCATCCCATAGTTTAATTAGATCCTAATCATGCAATGTTTGAGGATTGATCTAATGCAATAAAACTGGGTAGTAAAAGAGGTATGATCAATGTGTTACTTGCCTTGCTGATGATCCGCGAAACCTAGAGATTCGAAGTAACAGGCGACGCACTCCGGGTATTCTATCACAGACAAACAAACAAGCATACAATAAGTACTCATCTAATGCACATGTAAAACGCAAATAAAAGTTCTAACCAGAAATTTCAACTTAAGAACTCCGGTTGGCAAAAAGAATCAAATCGAACGAAGCAACGAAAGTCAAACGGCGGAAGAAAATAACTTTGTTCTACTAATCTGAATCTAAGTCAAATTTTACAGTAACAAAAACCTGTTTAAGTTGGTTAAACGGATAGACGGTTTCGAGATGAAACTCCAGTTGCTTGAATCACCTGATTCCGATAAACGAGTGAAAAGTTATACTAAATCGAAAATCGGATCAGAAATCGCGATCAGAAAATAACCGCGGAAAATCCGAGAAAAAGAAAAACGACAAACGGATTAACGAACGAACGTTCGTTATCCAGATCTAAACGATGAACACGTTCGTTTAAACGCACAATCGAGCGAATGCTCGCTATTTAACCTAAACCGATCTAAATAAAAAACCGAAACTAAAATAAACCGACGGAAAACCGATCGGTTTTCTAAAAAAACCGGGCGGCACGAATTTCGAGGTGGCGGCAAACCTCGGCGAGCGTGCGGCGAGGCGGCGGCTCCGGCGGGCGGCGAGGCGCTGGCGGCGGACGGCGGCGTCGGCGGCGGAGGCGTGGCGGGGCAGCGGCGCGGCGAGGCGGCGGCGGCGCGAGCGGGGCGGCGGCGGCGGGCGCGGACCATATCGAGTTTTGGAGCGTATGGGAGAAGTGGCCTACAAGTTGGAATTACCCGAAGGATTGTCAGGAGTTCATGATGTATTCCACGTTTCTCAGTTGAAGAAGTGCCACGCGGAGATGGCTGACATACCTTTGAGAGACACAGTGCCATTGGAAGCAATTCAGTTGGATAACAATTTGACTTATGAGGAGAAACCAGTTAAGATCCTCGAGTTTGCCAGCCGAGTCACTCGCATCAAGGTTATCAAATTTTGCAAGGTTCAGTGGAGCCACCACACGGAGGATGAAGCCACCTGGCAGCGAGAGGAAGATTTGCTCAAGGACCACCCTCACCTATTTTCTAGCCAACCCGAATCTCGAGGGCGAGATTCATCTAAAGGGGGTAGGTTTGTAACATCCCAAATTTTCAATTTGGATTGTTATACATTAGATCATCATGCATATCATATTTTATTTGCTTTTGGTTTTGATCCTAGAAAATCCTAAGCAACTCAAGGACCCATAGAGAGAGTTGGGGGTTTCGTTATTTTCATATTTGAGTTTCCTCAAATTTTGAAAAATAGGATCATTTGAATTTAATTATTTTATCATCAATTATTTCTATTACTTAAATATGAGAGAGGGAATAAAATGACTTTCCCAAAATAAAGGAGTATTGATGATTTAATAATAAAATCAAATAAGATTTTATTCGGAGTTTTTCGATATTTTTTATTTGAATTTAGGAAAAATATGCATTTTCAAAATTGCATTTAGGGCCCAAATAAATGTTCACTTTGTCGGGCTTGATTTTAGAAGCCCGGGAAAATTTATTTCGAGATTTTTGGAGTCCGTTTAGTATTTATTTTTCTTCCAAGCGTAATTATTTAAAAAAAACGAACCGACCTACGGGCCGTGTCTGGCTAGGACTCCGACCTGAGGTGGCTTTATAAGCCGGTGGAAGCCAGCCCGAAGGCCCGGCCGCCCCCAAACCTAGCCCCGCACCCAGCCCCCGCGCCCGCCGCCGCCAGCGCTGCCGCCGCCCCGCTCGCGCCGCCGCCGCCGCGCCGCTGCCCCGCCGCGCCGCCGCCGCCGACGCCGCCGTCCGCCGCCAGCGCCTCGCCGCCCGCCGGAGCCGCCACCCCGCCGCACGCTCGCCGAGGTTCGCCGCCTCCTCGTAATCCATGCCGCCCGGTTTTTTTTAGAAAACCGATCGGTTTTCCGTCGGTTTATTTTTTTTAATAATTACGCTCGGAAGAAAAATAGAAAGAAATACTAAACGGACTCGAAAAATCCCGAAATAAATTTTCCCGGGCTTCTAAAATCAAGCCCGACAAAGTGAACATTTATTTGGGCCCTAAATGCAATTTTGAAAAACGCATATTTTTCCTAAATTCAAATAAAAAATATCAAAAAACTCCGAATAAAATCTTATTTGATTTTATTATTAAATCATCAATACTCCTTTATTTTGGGAAAGTCATTTTATTCCCTCTCTCATATTTAAGTAATAGAAATAATTGATGACAAAATAATTAAAATCAAATGATCCTATTTTTTCAAAATTTGAGGAAACTCAAATATGAAAATAACGAAAATCCCAACTCTCTCCGTGGGTCCTTGAGTTGCTTAGGATTTTCTAGGATCAAAACCAAAAGCAAATAAAATATGATATGCATGATGATCTAATGTATAACATTCCAAATTGAAAATTTGGGATGTTACAGATCTTGATCGCATTTGTTGTTGCATTTAAATGCTTTAGCTAGAGAGTTATTTGTTTGTTGCATTTAAGTGTTGTATGAACTTTATGTATGAACTTGTATTAATTTGGTGTTTTTGGTGCTGTGTATTGAAGATGAGCCGACAATGGATGTACGATGACCGATGCTCTCGCGAGTTCATTAATGGCGTGCAAACTTTTCTGCTTGCGGCTGAGGCAAACAAGCGGGCAGATGGTTTTATGCCTTGTCCATGTGTTGTCCGTAAGAATGGTCTAAATTACTCTAAGTCAAGAACCATTCATGCCCACCTGTTTAAGTCCGGTTTCGTGCCCCACTATAATGTTTGGACCAAGCACGGAGAAAGAGGGGTTATGATGGAAGAAAATGAAGAAGAAGAGGATGACGACAGCTATCCTGGCAATGGGTTCCCTGAATATCATGATACAACAATGGGGGAAGAAGCTGAGCCGGTAATGCGGGAAGAAGCTGAGCCGGCAATGCGGGAAGAAGCTGAAGAAGAGGCATCAGATGAGCCCGTTGATGATCTAGGTCGGGCCATTGCCGATGCAAAGAGAAACTGCGCAAGTGATTTGGAGAAGAAGAAGTTGCAGCGCATGTTAGAGGATCACAAAAAATTGTTGTACCCGAATTGCGTAGGTGACAAGAAAAAGCTGGGCACCACACAGGAATTGCTGCAATGGAAGGCAGAGAATGGTGTATCTGACAAGGGATTTGGAAAGTTGCTGGTAATGATAAAGGATATGCTTCCAAAGGACAACGAATTGCGCGAGAGTATGTACGAAGCAAAGAAGGTTGTCTGCCCTCTAGGGTTAGAGGTGCAGAAGATACATGCATGCCCTAATGATTGCATCCTCTACCGCAGTGAGTACGAGGATTTGAACGCTTGCCCGGTATGCGGTGCATTGCGCTATAAGATCAACCGCGATGACCCTGGTGATGTCGAGGGCGAGCGCCCCAGGAAGAAGATTCCTGCCAAGGTGATGTGGTATGCTCCTATAATACCACGGTTGAAATGTTTGTTCCAAAACAAAGAGCATGCCAAGGCGATGCGATGGCACAGAGAAGACCGTAAGAAAGACGGAAAGTTGAGAGTACCCGCTGACGGGTCGCAGTGGAGAAAAATCGAAAGAAAGTACGGGAAGGAGTTTGCAGATGATGCAAGGAGCGTATGGTTTGGTCTAAGTGCAGATGGCATTAATCCTTTTGGGGAGCAGAGCAGCAACCATAGCACCTGGCCTGTGACTCTATGTTTGTATAACCTTCCTCCTTGGTTGTGCATGAAGCGGAAGTTCATTATGATGCCAGTGCTCATCCAAGGCCCTAAGCAACCTGGCAACGACATTGATGTGTACCTAAGGCCATTAGTTGAAGAACTCTTACAACTGTGGAATGGAACAGGTGTACGTGCGTGGGATGAGCACATGGGGGAATAATTTGACCTAAAGGCGTTGCTGTTCGTGACCATCAATGATTGGCCTGCTCTCAGTAACCTTTCAGGACAGACAAACAAGGGATACCGCGCATGCACGCATTGTTTGGACGATACCGACAATATATATTTGGCTAATTGTAAGAAGAATGTGTACCTGGGATATCGTCGATTTCTTCCGAGCAGGCATCCCGTAAGAAAGAAAGGCAAGCATTTCAAAGGTGAGGCGGATCACCGGATAAAGCCTCGCCACCGTACTGGTGCTGATGTACATGATATGGTCAAGGATTTGAAGATGGTCTTTGGAAAGGGTCCAGGTGGACAACCTGTTCCGAATGACGCTGACGGACGCGCACCCATGTGGAAGAAGAAATCTATATTTTGGGACCTGCCCTATTGGAAAGACCTAGAGGTCCGCTCCGCAATCGACGTGATGCACGTGACGAAGAATCTTTGTGTGACCCTGCTTGGCTTCTTGGGTGTGTATGGGAAGACAAAAGATACACCTGAGGCACGGGAGGACCAGCAACGTATGCACGGAAAAGACGGCATACATCAGGGTCATGCAAGCTACGCTCTTACCAAAGAAGAGAAGGAAATCTTCTTTGAATGCCTGCTCAGTATTAAGGTACCGTCTGGCTTCTCGTCGAATATAAAGGGAATAATAAACATGGCAGAGAAAAAGTTCCAGAACCTAAAGTCTCATGACTGCCACGTGATTATGACGCAACTGCTTCCGGTTGCATTGAGGGGGCTTCTACCGGAAAACGTTCGATTAGCCATTGTGAAGCTATGTGCATTTCTCAGTGCAATCTCTCAGAAGGTAATCAATCCAGAAATCATACCAAGGTTAGAGAATGATTTGGTGCAATGTCTTGTCAGTTTCGAGTTGGTGTTCCCACCATCCTTCTTCAACATCATGACGCACGTCCAAGTTCACCTATGTGAAGAGATTAACGTTTTGGGTCCTGTATTTCTACACAATATGTTCCCATTTGAGAGGTTCATGGGAGTCTTAAAGAAATATGTTCATAACCGTGCTAGGCCAGAAGGAAGCATCTCCAAGGGCCATGAAAATGAGGAGGTCATTGAGTTTTATATTGACTTTATTCCTGACCTTAAGCCGGTTGGTGTTCCTGAATCGCGGCATAAGGGCAGACTGGATGGAAAAGGCACGCTAGGAGGGGAACAAATAATATGTATGGGCGGACATTCTCTCACTAAAGCACACTACATAGTTCTACAGAATTCCGCATTGGTGGCTCCGTATATGGATGAACACAAGAATTTGCTACGCTCCAAACACCCGGAGCGGTCTAATGACTGGATTACACGTGAACAAACCAGGAGTTTCGCCAGCTGGTTGCAGACACGTACCATGCATGACACCTCTATTTAAGATGACCTGTACTTGCTGTCCCAGTTACCATCTTCGAATATAATGACTTTCAAAGGGTACGAGATAAATGGTAATACATTTTACACGATCGCCCAAGATAAGAAGAGCACCAACCAAAACAGTGGTGTCCGCTTTGATGCAGAAACCAAGACGGGAAAGGAAACATATTATGGTTATATACAGGACATATGGGAACTTGACTATCGACGTGGTTTTAAGGTCCCTTTCTTTCGGTGCAAATGGGTCAATATGACACGAGGCGGGGTAACGGAAGACCCACAGTACGGAATGACAATAGTGGATCTCAACAATCTTGCGTATGCAGACGAACCATTCGTCCTAGCCAATGATGTGCCACAGGTTTTCTATGTGAAGGACATGTCTACCAAGCCGAGAAAAAGATAAGATAAGGAAGCGAATGCATCGTACGATGAGCCAAAGCGGCACATAGTTCTTTCTGGGAAGAGAAACATCATGGGAGTGGATGACAAGACAGACATGTCAGAAGATTATGAAAAGTTTGATGAAATTGCTCCATTCACAGTGAATATTGACCCGAGCATCCCGTTAAATGATGAAGATTGTCCGTGGTTACGGCGCAAAGGGACACACGCGAAGAAAAAGTTTCACACCCAAAGATCTGGGATGTGATCGGCTTCACTATCATCACTTTCTTCTGTGTTTCTCACCCAGGAGGGAATCTCTGTAATAGTTAGGGTAGTTATGTGTTTTGGCATTTGAAACACGAAGAAATTTTATGTGCAAACAAATTCTTTCATGCCTTTACTGATTTTTAAAGTTAAGTTATTCACAAACTAGTGATTCACACTAATTTCAAATAATTCAAAATTTAAACTATTCAAATTTGAAAACTACGGGCACTAACAGAAAGTTTGTAATTTTTTGTACCTAAAGCAAAAATATTCACAAAGAAACTCTAAATACACAAAGAAAACAACTCAAAAATAAATAAAGCAAAAAACAAATAAAAAAAGCCCGCCCACTGGGCCAGAGCGTCCTGCATACGACTAGAAACCCTACCTGTTGTTGGGCCACGATGCAGGCCCGCAAAGGCCCAGTAGGCCCACAGGGCAGCACAGAACATGTAGGCCCAGTAGGCCTGCTTTGGAGAGGAGCTCGAGAGAGCTACCGCACGGGGGTTTATAAACCAGTGCGGACACCCCTCGGCTAGCGAGTTGGGACTAAACTTGCCGCACCGCACCTGCGCCAGTGCACCCCCTTTAGTATCGGTTCGTGGCACCAACCGGTACTAAAGGGGGGCCTTTAGTACCGGTTGGAGCCACCACCCGGTACTACAAAAATTTCAGTTTCTCATCTGCTTCTTCTCCTCTGCCCCGTCGCCCCCGTCTCCATATCCCTCGTCGCCGCCCCGTCCCTGTCGTCGCCGCCCCGTCGTCCCCGTCCCCATCGTCGCCGCCCCGTCGTCCCCGTCCCCGTCGTCACCGCCGCCCCGTCCCGGCCCGTCCTGCGTCGTCCCCGTCCCCGTACGTCATCGCCGCCACGTCCCCGTCATCGCCGCCCCATTCCCGTCCCCGTCGTCGCCGTCCCCGACGCCGCCCCCCGTCGCCTCTCGCCTCGCCGGTGAGCACACACACACATACATTTTTATAGTTTTTTAGTTATAGAAATAGTTATAAAAAAGTTAGAAATTTTTCTTTTTTTAGTTATAGAAATAGTTAGTTATATAGCATTGTTAGAAATGTTATAGAAATGTTAGAATTGTTAGAAATTTATCTGTTTTTTAGTTATATAAATAGTTATAAAAAAGTTAGAATTGTTAGAAATTTTTCTGTTTTTTAGTTATAGAAATAGTTATAAAAAAGTTAGAATTGTTAGAAATTTTTCTGTTTTTTAGTTATAGAAATAGTTATAAAAAAGTTATAAATTTTTCTTTTTTTTAGTTATAGAAATATTAAAAATGTTATACAAATGTTAGTTATATACAAATGTTATAATTTTTTTTCTGTTTTTCAGTTATAGAAATATTAGAAATGTTAGTTATATAGCATTGTTAGAAATGTTATAGAAATGTTAGTTATATAGAAATGTTAGAAATTTTAGTAATCAAAATCCAATCATTAAAAAAATGTTACTTTTTGCGGGCATATAGCTAGTATTTGTTCTCGATGATGCCCGGCCCGCATCCTCGCCGTCGACCCGTCCGCGACGATGTCCGGCTCACCCATGTGCGGGACTGGGCTCCGCCGGGCTGGCACTGGGAGGTGCTTCCTGGAGGGGCGCGCCGCTTGATGAGGAACCTGGCCCCGGGTCCCGTCGTCGACCCTGATCTCGTTTGGTGGCGTTCGCGTGGGCCAGTTTCGGTGCGGAGGGAGCCCGCCCCGCCGGAGGTGGTACGTCGCCATGTCAGGGAGGAGGACGAGCACGTCCATCGCTACATGGTTGCGTTAGAGGGCGGCAGGTTCTCCAATACCTGGCAGTTTCTTCAGGGATCTCACTTCAGCTATGATCCTGTGAGGGTTCCTTCTCTTTGGGTGTCCACCGCCCGCGCCGCAGGAACCACGAGTGTCCTAGATTCTTCTGTAGTATTCGATCTTTATTAGCTACCTAGCCAGTGATGTATTCGATATATAATATTCGGGATGATGTATTCGAGATTATATATTATTCAAGACGATGTATTCGAGATTATATCTATTATTCGAGACGATGTATTCGAGATTGTATCTATTATTCGAGACGATGTAATTTGAATACTAAATTGTTTTATATTTCTTTTGGATTAGTTAAATAAAAGCTATGGCGGACAATACCGGCAGAGAGGGAGAACATGCCCTGTTCGATATGATACGCCATCCTCGCGGGCCAGATGATGATCAGAACGAAGAAGATTATGACGGCTCCGAATTTCTAAACAACACCGGGGAGGGTGATATGATATTCGATCGCGACGACCGAATTGATGAAGTCATGAACTATGATTATGATGATGATGAAGAAAATGTTGATCTTGAAACAACAAAGACCGGCGAGGTATATATATTTATATAAGCAGGCATCTGGTGATCATCACATGTTTTAAATGATATGAAGATATATTAACGAATCGATCTTTCTTCTTTCAGCCATCCGGATCGAGCAAATCTTCATGCTACAGGACGAAACGAGGCCCGAACAAAAAGTTGAAGGAGGGCGTAAAGTACAATATCGAGGCAATCAGACCTAATGGCGAACCATTAGCGCCTAAGAAGATTGCGGACAAGTTCGTTCTTCAGTGCGGAGTTCTTGTGAAGGACCTACTCCCGATCTCCCTTCAAGAATGGAGAGAGCCAGCAAAGCCACGTCCAGATCTTACTTTTGTCGACGACAGACAAAAAGGTCTGCTTTGGGATACTCTCATGGAACATTTCACCCTACCAGATCATTTCACAGAAGCAGATGTGCAGAAAGTCAAGGACGCTGCTCTTAGGAAGATGGTGGTTGCATTCAAGAACCACAAGAATCGTGAATGGGACAAGTACGTCAAGGGAGGAAGGAAGACTCCAGTATTCGAGGGAACACTAGAGAAGCAAAGTGCTCATTGGGACGATTTCGTGAAATTCAAGGATTCGGAATTAGCTAAGGAACGGTCAAGAATAAACAAGAAGAATGCCAAAAAAAGGATAAGTTCCATAAGCTGGGGCCAGGTGGCTACGCGGTGGCAATGCCTAAGTGGGATAAGTTTGAGAAAGAGATGGACGATGCAGGTGTCACTCCGGTTACTAGGAGCTGGCCCCCAGGTGCAGGACTTGGTTCTATGCGCATGGGGGGAGTTGGACCCGAAGACAGGCAAAGTTTCGACGAAGGCATGTCTGAACGGAGCCGACGATGCGATACTTGTTGTAATAGAAGAGGCTCAATCGGGGGTGTTCCAGCCCAACAGAGAGAACGACGAGCTTACGCGTGCCCAGGGAAATCCTGAACACCCGGGAAGAACACGAGGCAAGGGCGCTATTCCGTGGTATGAGGGGTTTTTGGACTGGAACGCCGACTACAGAACCCGTGCGAGAAGGAAGATTGCGGAGGAGAAGAAGAGGAAGATGGAGGAGGAGCAGAGGAAGCTGGACTATGAACGCCTTCAAGGCCTAGAATCAAAGCACGCGGACTTGGCAGTCAAATTCCAGCGACAGCAGGAGCAGATCGACTCACTTAGCCAGCAAAGGGGGTCTCAGCAGCTGCAGCAGCTACTGGATGATCCAGCATTAATGGATAGCACCGCCCCATCAATGCCGAGAAGCAGCGTGGGTTCCACCCCGGGCGATGCAATGCTGGATAGATACCCCGTGGATGACATCATGGAGAACACTAACTGCGAGCTACACTTCAAAATGAAGAACATATCCATGAAGGTGGCGGACGCCGTTGCTTTTACAAATCCCCCCGAGGCAACCTTCCATTGCAACCCGATTCCAGCAGGCTATGCTCGTGTCTTGGTTGATGAGGTGGTGGATCAATATTCGGGGCTAGAGCTCGACATTCCTGGAGGTGACGACGAGCACACACTCAGAGAGGCCAAACATCGTATCATCCTATGGAGAAAGGATTAAATCATCTTTCGAAGGCCACCGACACCGTGTCAGCCGACTCCTCGGCGAAGCCCGCCACCGAGTCAGCAGACTCCCGCTCCTGCAAGTCCACCAACGCGTCAGGCCACTCCTCCTCCTCCAAGTCCGGCAAAGCGTCAGGCCACTCCTCCTCCAAGTCCGACACAGCGTCAGACGTCCACTCCTCCTCCAAGTCCGGCACAACTTCAGGCCACTCCTCCTCCAAGTCCGGCACAGCTTCAGGCCACTCCTCTTTGTCCAACACAGCCCCGTCAGCCGTCTCCGCCGCCTCAGCAATCGCAAAAGAGACACCCCGCAGCTATGGTGCGTAGAGGTACGAGTCGAGGTAGTACAGGAAGTACAGGCGGAGGCAAGCGATATAAATATGGTCCAAGCCTCACTACTCCTCTTCCTCAGAGGGCTTACGACAGGACCGAGGAGCAAACCAATGCCATAGTGCGGGCAGAAGTGGACGCCCATTTTGGACCGAAACCGCCACCGCCGCCATGGGAGGAAGTGCCTGAGGAAAAGATTGACCACTTCATTCGTAAACCACCAGCTCCCAAGTCTGTTGACACAGACTATGCGCGCCACATCAGGAAGTTAAATCGAGCACGTCTACAGAAGGAGGCGAGCTCGAGCTCGAGCAAACAACAAGCAGCTATAAAAAAATGCGGGAAAACCGTTCCCCAGCTGGGAGAACAGGCGGCGCAATCGATCCCCTCGCTTGTTGTGCCAACAACACGTGAGAGTACGCGCGCCCAATATTATTGTGGGCAAACAGTTTACGTTCCCGAGGTGGGAATATGGTAATAACCGAGGAGCATATAACGCAGGCTGAAATTCTCAACATCACTGTTGGACTACTCCTCGAGATCAAGCCCATGCCTGTGCTTACAGAGGAGGAAATAAAACGGAAATATGTCCGCGGTGAACCTTTGGTCAAGCCAGACGAGGTCAAGAAGCTCCCAACGAGAATGTATGAATTGCATCAATGGTACATGGACATTACCAAGAGTTCCAATCGAGAGTCCCTCATGGTGGAAGTCAAGAAGGATCATTACTACCATCAGAAAGCTGTGGCCGTTGAGTATAATGAACTGTTTCAGTTATACAATCAAGACGCACTCGACAAATCTATCGTCAGTTGCTATTGTCTGTAAGTGATTTCTTTCTGTAATTTAAGTCTCAAGCTAGCTGTAGTGATCCTTTTGATCAATCATTACCTGTAATTATCCTCACTATATTCTTTTCTGTGGTATTATGCAGGATGAAGATGTAAGAAATGAAAAAAGGTGGACGCTATGGCATTGGGTTCATTGACCCAAACACCGTTAATGAATACATATGGAAAATAGATGCATATCATGAAAAGCATGTAGAGAACAGCATGCTAGAGTTCTTGAAGCGCCTCAAATACAATGAAGATATACTACTTCCTTACAACTTCCAGTGAGTCACACTGTCTTGTACTATAAATTCTCTGTTTTTGCCTACTAGCTGCCCGCTTAATTAAGACATGCAAACGTGTGTGCATGCAGATTTCACTGGATCTTGTGTATCATTAAAGTTGACGCCGGAATAGTTGAAATACTGGACTCACTACTCAAAGCAAATACTGACTATAACATCTTGTTTGGGATAGTCAACAGGTAATTTCAATCATTATTAACTATATATCTCGGCCTATTTAGTTCGTCATTTCATGATATGAACTATTTAATAACCCCTTTATTCATTTTCTTTGTCGGCGGACAGGGCTTGGGCAAGGTTCATCAGCGTCACTAAAGGCGAATGGAAACAAAAGCTGAAATGGTTTCGATCCAATGTAAGTAATTAAGTAGTACTAGCTAGCTAGCTAGCTGCCATCTCTTTAATTATCATGCTTGATTAATTATTATCTGATCAAATTCCATTCTCGTAAAGGCCCTGAAGCAGGCGCAGGGGACTGATCTGTGTGCATACTGCGTTTGCGAGAACATTCGCATGATGGCGTCCGAAAGGAGCAGATCTCAAAGACAGGAATGGGTATATTTGTCAGAACACTATTCACAATTTTTACACCATTATCGATATCTAGTCACACAACTAATAAGCATGCATATTGATCTCCTTCTTAACAGTTCACAGAGGTGCGGGGCAAGCTCCTAGAAACGGAGCGCGTACAAGCACTTCAAGAGGAAATAGCGGGATTTTTGCTCGACCAGGTCATAGATCCGAAGGAAGAATACCATTACCCGCTACCGCCCCCATGAACCACTTCCAATTGTCATCGTGCTCCGAAGGCACCAATTAGGCTAATGCCACTGGCTCCGAAGGCAACATGTAGGAGAAATTGTATATAGCTATACATGTGTGTATGTGTGAATTAATATGGTGGTTTGTGAGACATTTGATGATATATATATGATCGGTTCTACTAGAAATTATATATATATATATATATATATATATATATATGTATATGCATAACGTGTACAATGTGTAGTATCGTAAAATACCAGCAAACGAAAAAGAATTAAATGGAAAACACAAAATTAAATGAAAAATAAATCATAAACCAACCGGTACTAAAGGGCTCCCGGCCCCCGGAGCTGGCTCGTGCCACGTGGTTGCCCTTTAGCACCGGTTCGTGCTGAACCGGTACTAAAGGGGGGGGCCTTTAGTGCCCACACTTTAGTGCCGGTTACGGAACCGGCTCTAAAGGGCCTTACGAACCGGTGCTATTGCCCGGTTCTGCACTAGTGTATAATCCTAAATCAGGAAAAGTATGCTACTGAGCTCCTAGTTCGTATGGGAATGAAGGACTGTAAGCCTTCACCCACTCCATTGTCTTCTTCAGAAAAGCTTTCAGCCTTTGAAGGTGAGCCACTCAAGGAAGAAGAAAGCACAAAATACAGGAGTGCGGTTGGAGCCTTGCAATACCTGACACTTACAAGACCAGACATATCATTTGCAGTCAATAAGGTTTGTCAGTATTTGCATGCACCTACTTCTGCACATTGGACAACTGTAAAAAGGATTGTCAGGTACATCAAACACACTGTGAGCCTTGGGTTACAATTCAGACGTTCTAGCTCTACTCTTGTGAGTGCCTTCTCTGATGCTGATTGGGCTAGATGTAGTGATCATAGGAGATCAACTGGAGGATTTGCTGTATTCTTTGGTTCTAATCTTATCTCCTGGAGTGCTAGAAAACAAGCTACAGTGTCAAGGTCAAGTACTGAGGCTGAGTACAAGTCACTAGCAAATGCAACTGCTGAGATTATCTGGGTTGAATCGCTGCTTAATGAGTTAGGTGTTAAACAACACCGTGTCTCATGCCTTTGGTGTGATAACTTGGGAGCCACCTATCTCTCTGCTAACCCAGTCTTTCATGGTCGAACTAAGCACATTGAAATTGATTTTCACTTTGTAAGAGAAAGAGTTGCAGAGAAGAAGCTGGATATCAGATTCATTCCATCAAAAGATCAAGTGGCAGACGGATTCACCAAGGCATTGCCTGCTCGACCATTTGAAGAGTTCAAGAGGAGTACCAACCTAGGATAGTTGAGATTAAGGGAGGGTGTTATAGTTTATCTGTAATACGTTTTGTAATCTCAACTAAACCCCCCCCCCTCTCTCTCTCTTATCCCGTAGCACATCTTAACCACCGAATCCAAGAGATCGGTAGGTTCTCAACTTGTACTCCAAGCATGGCCTTGAGCCCAATCAATATAAACCCAACGCGGCTCCCTTACGAGGGAGTAGAAACGCTTCCTGACAAAATATAGCTTGAAGTTCTCCACTACCGTGAAGAGAATGCAACTAATTTCAATATTCAGTCGGTTAATAGTGAGTCGATTTATTTTATATGAGATGCGGTGAAGATTCAGTCAGCTAACAATGGGAGGCAGTTGATTTCTATGTACAAATTCAAATAAACATGTACGTGTTCACATCACGTGCGCCAAGCACACGTGGTCACATCCATGCAGCATGCAAAAGAATGTCCCACATCCCACATGAATTCACTAAGTGTACCAATATATTACACACCACCAGACCCCACAAAAATCATACGTGTCAATACCCTATTAATCGTTCCGAGCTGCAAAATAAATTCCAATATGTTATATGAAAAAGATCGGTAATGAATAGAAAAGTATGCCGGTTAGTTTAACTCTTGCTAATGGGGTCCCAGTACACATCACAGGCCTCTCCTTTGTCTTGAAACAATTCATTGTTGTCATTACCTTATGTTTTTTAACGAAGAAAGCTCCTTCTTTGCAAGCTGAAGGGTATGGAATGATGCTAATTGTGCTTTTAGATCACCGTCTCTGTGTATGTATATCAGTGTGCTTTTCTTTATGTAGTAACATATAACACATGTGAAGCCACCGCATATATTTTCATTAGTTTATAATAATTGTTCATAATTCTATAACGACATATAGACGGGCGCGGCGTGCCGCCGTGCGGGTTAAGCTAGTATAACAACCAATGGCCACCTTAGTAGGAAATAGCAAATTAAAAAATGAATATCGTGAACCAAATTTTCAAAAGAAAAGAAGTTCAGCAATTTTGAAAAAAGGTTCACGGATTTAGAAAAAGTTGTACGATTTCTAAAAAAAGTTCATGGATTTTCAAAAGAAAAGTTCACAGATTTGGAAAAGACTTCACGGGTTTTGGAAAATAATTGTAAAATTGAAAAAGAGTTCGTGGATTTAAAAAATTCACGGATTTTAGAAAGTCCATGAGTTTTGTACTAAGGTTCGTGAATGTAAAACAATGAGTTGAATACTAAAATGGCCACCGGTTTGCGAGGTTCTTTTTTTTCGTTTGCTATTTCCTACTAAGATTGCCACCGGTTTTTATATGGTTTAACATAATTTGAGTATTCAAAAAATCACGATTTTAATAAAATATGCAAATTTGAAGAAAAAAATGTTGATTTCAAAAAAGTGTATGAATTTAAGAAAAAAGGAAAATGAAAGAAAAAAGGAAAGGAAAGGGTAAGAAAGAAAGAAGAAAAGGGAGCTCGTGAACACAACGCATCTGATGTCCTGGTCGGTATTTGTATCGATCGGCAACAGGGGGTCTTGTGCTCGAGCCACCCACGCGCACTATTTTTTTTTTGTTTTTATCGAAAAAATAACACAGGCCGGCCCAGCCGGGAGCAGAGTGTGCGCCCTTTCAAAATTTTGTTTTTAAATGAAAAATATTAAGTGGGCCGGCCTGGGAGCAGGGTGTGACCCCTTTGCGAAATGCCACCAATCCTGGCCATCCTTTGCCACGTAGTCAATCCCCGTTTGGAAAACAACCCGAAGGTTTGATTTAGACTAGGATTGCATAGTTTAGTGTGCAACCGACTGGGATTTAGCCTTGCGGGTTCATTTCGCCCAACCTCTAAAAATTCAGGGTTTACGAGGATAGGGCTTATAGGTGAACCGAAATAATTGACTTCACCCGCCACAACTATTTCTTTAAACAAGCAGTGACGGGTGTTAAAACATGCTTGCCATTGCTACACATGTAACAGTGGCAGGCATGACCGAGGACCCACCACATCTATCCGATTTCTAAATCCTTCATGGCTGACAAGCAGCTGTGGTGGGCGAAGGTTCGTGGTTGCCACAGTTTCCTGCACAACTGTGGCGACAGCTGCTAGTACCCGTCACAGCTATATTTGGGTACCCATGCGTCAAACTTTTTCAAATCTTTTCAGAGCGCGGGTGGCGGGTTCTAGCTGTCGCCCCCACAACTATATTTGGTCACGTTGCCGTCTACCACGCGTATACTGTGCTGGTGCATATACTGTGCTGGTGGGCTCCGCCCTGTGCCCTTCACTGTTATACATGACCTTATCCACCGCCTTATCCACCGCATCCCCCACCTGCAGCAGTTAGATCTCATTCCAAACGCAAACTTCTCTTTCTCCCCTCTGTCTCGCCGTCGCCAGCATTGTGGCGTCATCCGTCCCCACCAGTGAGGTCGTCGCGGTCCACCGCCTCAAACGGCGCCGAGGAGCCAATCTTCTCCGTCGCCCATGTCGTCCGTCCCCACCTTGAAGTTTGCCAGCGTCACCATGCAACGCTACCTCGAACTACTTCCCCATGACCATCGTCCGCACCTTCTCGGCATCCAACGTCGTCCTCGTCTCCATCAAACTCGCCATCCACCGATGCCTCCACCATCGACCACGGCCTCGTCCAGCCCGCCGTACGACTCCGGCCCAGTAAGCACATCTCCCTTCTCTCTGTTAATGGTAATTTTATTAGTGTAGTTAAAATGTACTGCATATGGATAAAAATATAGTACAAGATTTTATTAGTGTAGCTAAATTTTTTTGTATGATGTACCATTGAATCTTCATAAGTAAATGTCTTAAAATTACACGAAATGTATTACATATGGATGAACATACGGTACTTTTTTCCCATGATGCAGGGGTATTCATAGTGAGTGCCAATATTTTTGCGATGCGTGGATTAAGTTCCGTTTCCCTTAATTTCTGGCACTCAATATGTCTAATTTCTATCGAAGGTCATGATATTTTTTTAAATGTTTTATCTAAATGTCAAATTGTTTAATGCGATTTAGATGGAGAAACAAAGACACCTCGTTAGGACTCCTACACCCATAGACGGAATTCCTACAACCATAGACATCGTCACTAGGGTGGCACAGTACACGGAGATCGTGCTCGCCAATGTCGAGAGTGCACGAGCAGCCACCGAAAGTGCTTAGGCATATTCCGAGAGCGCTAGAGAAGCCGCTGAGAGCGCGCAAGCAGCCGCGGAGAGTGCGCGAGTAGCTATCGGAGCTGCGAGCACCACCCAAGCCGAGATCACGAAGATGATGGAAGGCTGTGATAGCTCACTAGATCATCGATGGCGCGCGTTGCCGCGCCCGTCTATTTTAAATGTTGCATGAGAGTGTTAGAAATTTATGTAAAAACATAGAGTTTATGTTAGCTTATACGTGTAATAATATGTTGATACAAGGTGATAGTAGAATAATTTTGCACATCAATTGTTGTAGTGTCTTATTCTGGGATAAATCTATTTGCACATTATAAGCAATACTGATTTAGCCTTTTTGGTCAATTTGAAAGAAAAAGGAAGTTACTATTGAGGATTGACTAAAGAGATTTGGTTATCAATGTTCTATTGCTTAAATCAACTTCGTTTTCCCTATAATGAAGCATGTTTTTTTTCTAATGTAAGATCACATTGGACAAATCAGATTCAAGGTCCCTGAATGTTATAGTGAGAACAGAAATGAAAGGAGTAAGCTTTCAGATGATTGCACGTTCAGATGCCAAATACTTATGAGTACATAACTTTTTTTTTGTGGGTGACTTATGAGAACATAACTGAAGGAATGGCATGTTCAAACATTTGCTAAACGCAGCATTCTAAGGGCACAAATAACTTCCAAGTACATGATGGCTTAATAATATTGGTACTATATATATGATCTGAAACATTACACTCATATTTAGGTAGAGAAAATGCCAAGTACTTCATATTTCGGGAAATTACAGAACTTGTAGCCTTAAGGCGACACAAATATTGAAGGATTTATTTCAATATTAGTGCGTTCCAAGATGCTACAGTCAATCCTCTTACTCTAGAACTTCACAAATATCAAAGGCCTTGAGCTTAAAGCTTTATTAAGAGTGCAATCCAAAAGGCCTCTATCAATCTTGTTTCTACAAAAATTTCCAAACTTAAGAAGTTAGAAATCATTTGAAATCACTTAAAACTGTTTGATACCAACTACTTGCAGTGAACCTAAGCCTGCAAGCGCAGCAGCAAACTGTGAAGGAAAGGTGAAAGGTACGAAGCATAAGCGAGTATTCAATAGCCGGTACCTTTGAGGAGGAGTGAGTAGATTCATCGTGGTTCAACGTATCATCTAATGTATGCTCTATGCTTTAAGCCATCCTTGGATGAGACTCATCCCCAGATTGATTCATCTACGTTCGAGTGCGAAGTAGACAGAGTAAAGGCGTGGTACCTAAGAGTAGGAATTGTTGAGTGTTCCAATATCTACTGCAGACATTCTATATAAGTAGAGGGATGACACGTAGCAGTCAGTTTAAATGGTTGCAGAATTGTTAATGGCCGGTGGGAATTAATCATATTTATAGGATGTCAGTTACTACTTTTTAGCTACAAACATGTATATAAACAGAGAGATGACATGTGAACAGCGAGGTTAACTGTGGTTGCAGAATTGTTAATGGCCCGTCGAAATTAATCATATTTATAGGATGTCAGTTACTACTTTTTAGCTACAAACATGTATATAAACAGAGAGATGACATGTGAACAGCGAGGTTAACTGTGGTTGCAGAATTGTTAATGGCCCGTCGAAATTAATCATATTTATAGGATGTCAGTTACTACTTTTTAGCTACAAACATGTATATAAACAGAGAGATGACATGTGAACAGCGAGGTTAACTGTGGTTGCAGAATTGTTAATGGCCCGTCGAAATTAATCATATTTATAGGATGTCAGTTACTACTTTTTAGCTACAAACATGTATATAAACAGAGGGATGGCATGTGAGCAGCGAGGTTAACTGATTACATGATTATCAGTTGATGGGTCCAAATTAAGGTTTTTATAGGTATCAATTACTACTACTTAGATGCTATGTGTAACTGAAGAGTAAATAACTATTCTTTTGTGCATGGTAAGGAGAAAATAGAAGAGAACTATTTAGATCTATGTGTAACTGAAGAGTAAATAACTTATTTTATTATCCATACCTGCATGGTATGAACAAATAGGCGAGGCATTTCTTCCCCATTTTATTAGCTGGTGGTTCCATCGGTGATAATCTGGATGAAAATTCAATACTGTAAGTTAGACAAAGCTGCACATGAACATCCCAGAAGGAAAAGGCTGCATCTACATGGAAGGCGGCATAAACGTGAGCCTTGGATCTGATAAGTACTATTAGTTTGTCAAGAACTGATAAGTTTCAGTTTTAGGCATGGATCTGAGATATCTTGAAGTGAAGTTCCTTGCAGCTTGATTCATATTCCGTTCGAAATACTATTCTAGAATGAAACTCACCTGATGCTTGGAATGATTCAAAGCCTGTACCTGTCTTCAAAATCCACAACATACATATGTAGAAATGTCCACAAGATTATTGAGCTTTGCTCATTTATGTATAGAAGCAGAACATATTGAGGCTTCACCCCCACTTCTAGAACAGTACGGCTACATTTTTTTTGTGTGTGCATTTTACTATACTGTTCTAATTAATATGTCAAATACAGCAGCAAATAGCTCCAAAACATGTTATGTGAGCAATCGTATGTTGTAAAAACATACTGTAGATGATAAAACATGAAACGACAATCAGGTAAAAGAAACATGAAACGACAAGACATAACAATCCACGTGAAGTAATTAGGTGTCCGGAAGCCATTAGAGATTATCAGCTGAAGAATTTCGAAAAAAAATGCGATAACCATTCTCCAATATCTGGCCAAATCAATTGACCACCTCCCAGTATAGATAATTACTGTACAAAATTTAGATTCGGAGGAAACAATGTAATCATCGGGTGGAATTTTTTTTTGTAAAGATAGAGGCCGCACCATGTGAGTCACCCGTGAGAGCGAAAGATGAAGTGACACCGCTCACCTACGAAGGACGAAAGCCAGTCTGATGGGTGAAGAGGGGCATGAGTGCAGCTGGCGCCACTGCCGTCGCCATCTCTTGGTGTCGCCTGCTGCTGCGAGCGGTGGGGGGCGTGCAAGGTTGAAGGTACAGCACCACGGAGCACTGTGGTAGTCGCCGTCCCCGCTGCCAGGAAAGGGAGGGAGGGATGGAAAGGGAGCCCTACCTTGCAGGTAGATCGGCTGACCCCCAGTTCCGTCGCCTCAAGCCGAGTTCGGGCCGAGCGTGGAGCGGTCTCTCTCTCGGCGCCGATGAGGGCAGCAGCGGCGGCGTATTAGGCTTTGTTCCAGGCCGAGATCGGAAGAGGATGGGGTACGTTGCGGGAGATGCAGGGGGTGGGCCTCGCCCAACGCAATTTTGTTGATTTTTTATAGAGAAAAAAACTGTCCATGAAAACCATCCATCGCTGAATTAACACGAGGCCTTTGAATTTGTTTTCAGAGTAGCGGCCCACACATTAGCGAAGAGGTGCATCAGACGGCCAAAAATGACTTAGAGATGGGATCTGACGGCCAAAATCGCTGATTATTTGAGAGGGTTGGAAAAGTGCTTGGTTATAATGTATTTAAATTTAAATGATGGAGCTGAACTTTTACTTCTGAACAACTAGTGCACTGCCTTCATGTGATCTATATGATCAATGCGTGTGAACTTAATTTCTAAGTTGCTATGATGAAGCTAAACTTTTGCTTCCTATCTACAAGTAAACTGTGCAACGTGGTCATTTTTTCGACTAACTACTGCAGGGCAAAGCCCCACGGTCTTTTATTACCAACCAGAAACCATGTTCAACTGTACAAACAAGGAACTAAAACCATGTTCATCTTCGGTCGCCAGTCTTGAAAACTGGTTCAACAAATCTTCTCATCTCTGCTCTTGAGGATCGCCGAGGTGTATCTGAAGAGTTCACATGTTGGACATCCGAGGAGCCCTTTAAGTTATTGACCTTTTTCACGCCACGCCTCGGGAATAATAAAGAGAACCGACCTACCATCCATGAAGACCATTAGAGCAACTCTAGCAGACCCCGCATCCGGCACAAACCCGCATAATTCCGGCGATTATACGGGCTCGACCCATTTTTCTGGCCAGACCAGAGCCCGCATCGGTGTCCGGCCCGTAAAAGTTTTTGCCACAGCCCGCAAACGCAACCCCCGAGCCACTATAACTGCGGGTTTGCGGGGCAGATGCGGGTCGAAACCCTATCCTCCCGCCGCCGCGTTCCCCTCCAATTCCCCACCGCGCCGCTCGATTTCTCGCCGCCGCATTCCCCTCCAATTCCCCACCGCGCCGCTCGATTTCTCGCCGCCGGCGAGCCTTGAACCACCATGGCCGACTCGGGGGATGAGGCGGAGCGCCGCCGCCGCGCCAGATCTGACGTCGCCCGCAAGCGGGGGGCGCGTCGGTGGCTCAACCAGGGTGCCCTGCCGCCGCCGGCATTCGACCGGCGCGAGCTCGACGAGGTCGAGCTCGAGCGCGCCCGTCGCCGCCGCGCCTCCTCCGGCAACTGGTCCGCGGGGAGCTCATCCGGCCACT
Organism: Triticum urartu; assembly: GCF_003073215.2. NCBI lineage: Eukaryota > Viridiplantae > Streptophyta > Magnoliopsida > Poales > Poaceae > Triticum > Triticum urartu. The sequence goes on from NC_053027.1 coordinate 30,048,468, forward strand.
GGTCCGCGGGGAGCTCATCCGCGGGCACATCGAGCTCGCGGCTCGTTCCGGTGACGAGGGAGCCGGAGGAGACCGTGCCCGATGCGCCTCCGCGCCGAGGCGTCATCAGACCCAAGGACTACCTCCAACCGGGGCAGGAGGAGCTCCTGGAGCGCGTCGTCCTCGAGCGGTCGGCGAGGGAGCTGCAGGAGATGGAAGAGCGCATCCAGCGCGAGCTCGAGTACGAGCGGCTCTTCCACGATGCGGGCCTCACGGCATCGCAGGCGCAGGCATCGAAGGAGGCCGACCTGCGTGTGATGAAGGATGAAAAATCTCGCAACCTCCTTGACAACACTGGAGTAAAGCAAAACGAGTTAGTGTTGGATCCATAGGACTTTTATTCAACAAAGTACAGTTGTCACCATAACATGGCCACGATATTAAAACCTAACAAAACGAAAAACTTTCTAGACATCAAACAAAGAGGCGGGTATCCTCTCCCATCCATCCCATGTCATCGGAGTGACAACTGACAACTGAAGGCGAAGGGGAGCGTAGATAGGGTGTGGGGGTTATGTTTCGCATTAAGGTGTCAAAAACTAAATATGATGAAATTAACACCACAACAGATGGATATCTGACTGTACTTTGTGGAGCACACTTGAAACAAGTTCAGAAACAATTTTAGCGGATGCTTTTTTAGGAGTATTTAGCGAATGGACTGATTGGCCGCAAAACCTATTCATCGTGTATGGGGCCGATTACTACTTTTTCTGCAATTGGCGCACACCCCCATCCATCCTGGGCATGCCACGTTTACTTCTTGTTCCTTCTCGCGTGCCAGGTTTCCCGAGCAAACTGTGCATTCCAATTTTAGGAAGCTTCTTAGATTCTTCAAGTGTGATTTCCTTCTGTTTTTTTCCTTCTGTTATTTTTATTTTTCTTTTTGTTCTATTTTGTTTTGTTAATTTTTGTCAAGAGTCTTCAAATCGATGATTTTTCCAAATTCGTAATTTTTTCCAAATTCATCATTTGTTTTCAAATTAGAGAACCTTTTAATATTAATGAATGTTTTCTAGATGCATTACCTTTTTACCAATTCATGGAACCTTTTTAAAATCCATGAATGTTTTCAAATTCACAATATTTTTCTGAATCCACATTTAGAAAAAAAAACCTATAAAACTCTTCTCAAATTTGTATTTTTTTAAAATCCATGAATGTTTTCAAATTAAAGATTTTTTTAAATCCAGCAACCTTTAAAAAATCCATGAACATTTTCAAATTCATAATGTTTTTCAAACCTATGATTTTGTTTTCAAATTCCTGATCTTTTTCAAATCCTATTTACTTTTTACAAAACCAAATATGCAAACATTTTTGAAAATTGCAATCAATTTAAAATTCACGAAATTTTTCGAATGTGCGAGTATTTTTAAATTTTTGAACTTTTTTCCAAATTCATGGAACTTTTTAAAAATTGTGATTTTCTTCAAAGTCATGATTTTCCTTGAAATATAAAAAATGTACGAATTTGCTTACCTATATAAAAGCGTAAAATCATGTTTTATCAAAATCAATAGCTGCTTTTTTTATTTCTGGGCCAACAGATAGATTTTTTATTTCAGATTTCACAGCAGCGAGCGAGAAAAAAAAAACAAGAGCATCGGTAGCTAGCCAGCAACCGGAACGATCCTTCCAGCGAGCGACAAAAATACACCAGACAACGTACCCGAGTGAGATAGCGACTGGCCCGCAGCCCGCGGGCAGGGGCGGGCCCAGGATTTTAACAGTGTGTATTCAAAATTTCGAAGGCTGTTTTTTGAATGCCTATAGCCTAGTTTTGGTGTATATAAGGGCATCTCCAGCCGCGCCCTCAAGAAGGCCTCCCCAGACGATTTTTTCGCGTCGGCGCCGAAAAAACGGCCCAGTCGTGCCCCCAGGAGCTCGATTTTCGCCGGCTTGGGCCGAAAACAGCGCCGGCAGACCCAGGCCGAACCCGGCGCACTGGGGGGGCGCCCGGGGGCGCCGGGGCGAGCTGTTTTGGCGCGAAAAAGACGCGGGCCAGCCGCGTCAGCGACTCGGCGCCTCGTCTTCCCCCAACGGCCTCGGTTCCCGTGGGAAATCAATGGCAAGGCTGCCGCCGGTCAGCCTTGCCATTGATTCCTCACGGGCGGCGCGTCACGGGACGGCGCGCCGACGCCTCCCCTCCCTCGCACGCGTACACATGGGTGCGGCCCGGCTATAAAAGCCGGCGGCCTCCACTCGCCTGTGCCCACACCAGCCCCGCCCCTCGCCACCGTCCAGCCCCTTCCTCTCCCTACCTCTCCCGAGCGCCGCCGCCCAGCCCCTCCCTCTACCTCTTCCGAGCCCGCCCAGCCCCGCCGTCGCCATGGCAGAACGCTTCCCCGGAGACGAGGCGGCGGCCAACGGCTTCGGTCGCCGTCATCTCTGCGAACAGGAGTCCTGACTCCTGTTCCAGGCGAACATCCCGGCGCCACCGGACATGCGCGCCGGGCCAACGCAGTGGAGACTCAGCGCCGGGGGAGTGCCCATTCCCCCGTTGCCCGACGCCGTGACGAAGCCGAAGTACTTCGCCGAGGAGGTCGAGATCGTGCGCGCGTCCCTCACCGACGCCGAACTCTCCCTCCCCCGGTACGCCGCAGACAACCACGCAGCCTGGGCGGCGTATTTCGAGCGCCGCCACCAGCAGCGCTTGGCGTCCACCAACGGCGCGTCGGTGGTCGGCGGCCGGCAGAACAGCGAGGGGTGCCACCTCTGGTGGGGCGTCCCCGGCCGCACACTCGAGGGCGTGCTCACGTACCTCGAGGGCGGCAACGACCCGCCGTTGGCGTACCCCCCGGCGAGGGTGGCCGCCCCGGCGCAGCACCGACGCGCCGGGCCATGGGCGCCAAGGAGGTTCGGCGCCTCCTCTTCTTCCTCCTCATCACGCTCTTCTTCACACTCCTCCGGCTCTCCGGCGCTGCTCGGCGTCAAGGCCGAGCCCGCGGCGGAGACGCCGCTCGACCGTCGCACTCGCAGCGCCGGCATCGTCATCAACGAGGGCGGTCGGCGCGCCTCCTCCTCGTCGGCTCCTCCGCGCTTCGTCAAGCCAAAGATGGAGCTGGGGCTGGCGCCGGTGAAGACGGAGCTGGGGCTGGCGCCGGTGAAGGCGGAGTTCGATGACGACGACGCGGCCCTCGAATGGGCGCGCCAGGACTCCATTGCGATGGAGAAGGCGCGCCGTGAGAAGGGGAAGGAGCACCAGTGCGCCGCCCTCCGCCGCTTCGAGGAGCGCCGACGCGGCCGCGAGGAAGGCGGGGTCGTCGTCTTATGCGACAGCGACGACGACGACGACGCGCCGCCGCCTGTTCGCCATGGCGACGCCGGGCAGGGGTCCAGCAGGGGCACCCGCGTCAAGGAAGAGAAGGCCGACGACGACGATGGAGGCGACGGCGGCGACGACTTCAGCCCCTTTCTTTTTTTTAGATTAGGGTAATGTAATGTTTGGCCGAATTTCGCCGAAATTTGCCATGTTTGGCCGAAATTTAACTAGTTTTTATCATAACTTCGCCGAACGGTTCTTTTTTTTTAATACGCGCCTGGGGGCGGCCCTGGGGGCCGACGGCTGGGGACCGACTCGCCCCCAGGGCCATTTTTTGCGCCGGCTCACCCCCAGGCGGCGCTTTTAGACGCCCCCTCGGGGGGCAACGGCTGGAGATGCCCTAACTGATTCTAGTACCAGTTCATAATATAATAAATTCACAGAATTGATAACAACTTTAAATTGTCCACCATGTAGAAATACGAATTGTCCAACATATAAAGGTGGCAACATCTAAGATGTATAGAGACAGAAAAAACAAATGGTAAAAAAGCTTACATTTTATAGGATCACTTTTCGATTCTTGATGCTTTGAAAATGAGTGATGATGTTCTCGTCCTTAACTTGCAAGAAGAAATCTCTTTCGATGAATGTAACCAAGCAATCATTCCAGCATTTTTGCCCCATCTTTCTTCCTATATTCTTAACTTTAAAACAAGCTAAGAGGCATGAGATATAGAGGAAAACCGATAACCAACATAAAATTAGCAAGGTTAATTTAGTTCAACTAAGAATTGATAAGTGAGGAGCAACCCCAGATCCCGATTTAATATAGTCCTAATATATTAAGCCACGTGAACACATCTAATTTCAATGAATAGCTCATACGTACTCCTAGTTGAACCTAGGCTTTAAAATGGAAGACCAATGTGGGTGCAAAGAGCAGTACCAAAGGAGCGAGGAAAGGACGTCGTGCCGCCCGCTAGTGCCTGCCGCCGTGCGCTCGTGCGAACATGCGATGACCGATGGCAATCAGAGCGGCGGCTTGCTAGCAGAATTTGGGGAACAGGGGAAGGGCGGCGCCCGTCCGTTTCCTACCGGATCGATAGACTTCCTATTTAGCGAAGGTAACTGAACCACCGATGGATTTTTTGTGGCTCATGCGTGGGCAGGTTACAGCGTGCAGCTTTTTTGGGCTTATGGGCCATGTCGCGGGTAGTGAAGGTGGGCTAGCCTCTTGTTTTTGGGCTGGATTGGCTAGCTTTTTTTTTAGAACGAAGGCTCAAGAAGAGCCCGGCTTTGAATTAACAAAGCCATCAACCGGCCAGGCATACAAGACTGCGACTTACAACAAGAAAGAGGAAAGCGGAAAGAAAAAGATACAATATGCTCAGCAGAACAACTCGAAGGCAAAGAGCACACCACTCTTGCCATCGAACGACGCAAAGCCAAAACTAGCTAACCTACGGAGGTGCCAGGAGGAGGGCACCACCATTCAAGATTTGTGTCATTGGCTGCCATCAAAGGGATCAAACAGGGCAAACATGACCTGCCTCCGCCGCCGCAAAGGGTCCCTACCCTACCACCCGGGTTCGACGGGTGCCGCACCGGCGGCCGACGAAGTGATTCACCCTAGAATCCAAATCAGAGTGCCCCGGCTGCCCAAGGAGAGGCACCAGAGACAGACCCACATGAAACGGAGGACCGACCACCAAAACACCATCGTCGGCAGCAGCAAGGCACAACACCGGACGAGAGTTATCGGACACAGCCGCTGAAACCTCAGAGAAGGCCAAAAGGATGCGACACCATGTCCCTGGTCAAGGATAGGAAACGCCACGCCGAAGGCCTACCGCCGGCATGGAGGCAGGGACCCCAATCCCCTCGAACCTGTGGCTGGAACCCTCCGCACCTGGACCAGAGAAGGATGCCGTTGATGAAAAAAGGCCACCATTTGCCGCCCTCGCACCACACCCAACTCCACCACCACTCGAGCCATCCCCGGACGACACCCTCAGGAAGGAACACGCCACCAAAATGCCGTTGTCGCCAGAACAAGGGGACCTGAGGCTTTCACCTGAGCTCTTGGACGGGATGGGAGGAGGAGGAATCCCACCGAAGCCTCCAACAAGGTAAACGACGCACAAAGGCGCCGCCTTCGGTGTGGCCGCCGCGCCGGCCTGGGGTTTCCCCCGGATCCGCCCCCACGCACCAGATCCGCGCACCCGACGCCGAGATCCAGCGACCAGAGCCGCCAGAGGCCGAGATCAGCGCGAATCGGAGTGGATCGAGGTTGAAGACACCACTTCTCCAGGGCGCAACGACGGGCGAGGAGTCGCCGCAGCAGCCGCCGCCCGCCGCCTCCGCGCCGCCCTCACGGCCAGGGAGGCGGCCCACCTGCACCCGCCGACGCCACCCGCCGCACAGGCCACGTCGCGCGCCACCGTCCGGGGCCGCCGCCCCGGAAGCCGAGGCCCTCCACACAGGGTGAAGCCGCCGAGATCCCCGCCGCCACCATCATCAAAGCCGTGCGGGCTCGCCGAGGAGCTCCTCTGGCGGCGGCGGAGGAGGGAGGGGGCTAAAGTGTGGCGGCTAGGGTTGGCCCCCAGGTCGCCTCGGAGAAGACGACGCGGGGGAGGAGACCGTCTCCTTCTTGATATGGTCTCTCTGGATTGGCTAGCTAGCACGTTTATTGCCTCAGTTTGGTTTTTTCCTTGTACGTACATGTGATATACACTATATATACCTAGTTTTTGGCATTACTTCTACCCAAAAGGTGGGCACACAGGCACATAGGCAATCAGATTCAACATGCAGTTAGAAAGTCTATATATCTCTCCCAAAGACACATGCATATGCATATACAGTACAAAAGAATTAACTCCAAAAAAGGAACTGTGAAAGAACCTGTACTACATGGACACGTGCAATTTTGGATTTAGTCACGCCTTGTTCTCCTTACTTCGAGAGTTGCACATTTACGTGATCTCCCTCTTTGTTTTTTATTCATGTCTATTTTTTCTTCTATATATCCACTAGTAGAAAAAAGGTCTAATGTGAGACACATTAGTGTGGGTTTGAAGTTGGCCCGGCACTAAAAACACCATATGCACTAGTACCGGTTCGTGTTGAGCCTTTAGTATCGGTTCGTGCCACGAACCGGTACTAAAGGGGTAGTGGCAGGCTGGCGCCAGGCCAGGTCCCCACGAGCCCCTTTAGTACCGGTTTGTGACACAAACCGGTACTAAAGGTATAACCTATAGTACTGGTTCGTGCCACAAACCCACACTAAAGGGGACAAGCCTTTAGTGTTGGTTCGTGCCACGAACCCACACTAAAGGGGGCAATTTTCAAACTCTACCCCCCCCCCCCCCCCCCCTATCGCCTTTTCAGTTTTGCAAAAAAAACCAATGGAAAATTTAAAAAAACTTCAAAAATTAAAATCCTTCGAGATGTAGTTATGTTACTACATCTAGTAGTTAGGGAAATTTAAAAATATAAATTTGGACATGTTTTGCAAAAAATGTAATGAAAACGTAAAACGGCTATAACTTTTGCATACGATGTCGGAAAAAATGTATAATATATCAAAATGTAGGGAATTAAAATCCGCATCCGATTTCAACCGGGGGAACCCCATTGAAGATTTTTAGAATCTTCAAATTCACAAAGGAAAAAAAGTTATGCTCAAATTTCAGTTTTTTTGAATTTTTGGTCAAACTGTGGTCAAACTACTTATTCAATAAATATTAGTGTTACTAAATAATTATTCAATAATATTAGAGTTAATAAATAATTAGTTCAATTTTTTTTTGAATTTTGGTCAAATCTGGTCAAACTGTGGTCAAACTACTTATTCAAGAAATATTAGTGTTACTAAATAATTATTGTATTTTAAAATAATAGTTTCAAGCTCAACTGACTTCGTACTCGAGCTAAACTCTCTAGGGTTAATAGAATTGACAGCTTACTATTGTCAGGAAAACAACGAGTGCTGACTTGGAGACTAGGGAGAATAGAACTCGGAAGTTAAGCGTGCTCAGGCTGGAGTAGTGAGAGGATGGGTGACCGACCGGGAAGTTAGATGATTTGGAATTAGTGGTGTACACTTGATAAGTTATGAGGGGTGATTAGAGGCTAAATCGTCAAATAATTCAAAAAACTGAAATTCAAAAAAAAAAATCAAAAAATTGAAAACAAAATTTCAAAAAAAAAATTAAAAATATCCTTTAGTACCGGTTGGTGTTAAGGTCGCCCAGACCACGGCGCGGGCTGGTGCCACGTGGTGGGCCTTTAGCACGGGTTCGTGTTGAACCGGCACTAAGGGGGGTTACCTTTAGTGCCCACCCTTTAGTACCGATTCCAGAACAGGTACTAAAGGTCCTTACGAACCGGCACTAAAGGTCGTATTTCTACTAGTGATCATCATCTTATGAAGTTTGGATTAAGAAAAGAAAATATGGAACAGCAGAAAGAATAGCGGAGTCATGCATACATTTTGAGTTTGGGCTCCCGTGAGACCAATATTTGAATTTTTTTTAAATCATATTGAAAATGTTTCAAAAATATGGAAAACAAATTCATGCATAGTTTAGTATTTCCTAATAAAAATTTACACTTATGTTGGATATTTTTTTTACATATAAGTGACGAATTGTTTTCATATTTTTTTACAGCTAAAACGTGCATTTCAAATAGAAAAAATGGCGGTGATACACACAATTAATAGTTTATAGCATGATAAAGAGGCACACTATGGAGATTACAATTTTATGTACATATGAGGACCATGCAACATCAATTTCTCTAAAGAAAATAATTAGTGTTGAGAGACATATTTCACAATGACTTAAAGTGACAAACAAGTGGTAGACTACAAAAAAAAATCCAAATAGTATATACATGTATAAGCATCGCATACCAGTCAAGCATGATATTCGTTAGAAAGAATAGGCGGATCAACAACGCCATGTTATTATCGTGAGTGAGCATATTGTACCAACAAACAGAAAATGTTGTGAGGTGGAAATCGTAAATCATGAATGCCAAGACTATGAGCGAGAAAGAATGAGGGACAGTCTTTAACCCATGCGATGTGAGTCAGGGGTTAGAGAATCGGTCAAATATTTGACGCGGCAGAGAACTTATTGTCAAGACTAGAACTTAATGCAAGATTTAAAATAAGAAGAAATTTACAAATAAAATAAGAGTTGTGTGACCATCCCATAGTGAGGACTAGCGATGAGATGTGTGGTTCAATAAGGAACCATAGCGTGGTGGCTAAAGGGCATATAGAATAATAAATAAGAGAAAGTATAGTGATGATTTATTTACCAGAAAAAGGTGTAAATATAGCGAGAGAGCGTGGAAAATATTGCGATCGAGCGTGGTGGACTTTGCACAAACTTCCAAGTGGTGGAATAAGAAAACATGCCACAGCTGAAAGTGATAAATGACCAAACCGTAATAATTCAACGTGAACTACTGTAAAATTTAAAAAAAGGTAAAATTTAGAAGTCAGTAATGTATATATGTTGTGGTAATTTAGCTTGACAAAGGTGAAACAACAATGCATGCAAAGAAATCTTAGTGGCAAAACATATTGTTAAACAATATAAGTAATGTAATCTTGCTGCCGAAATACACTGAACCACCTTGCTAGAAATTTGATCCTCGGAAGTCCAAAAGGCTATTCTTCTAAAGAAATTATAATGATATTTGGAATATGTAGCAAATAAAAACAATTTCTTTTTTTGCAAAGTACGCAAGAGCATACCAGTGTATCAATGTAATATGTTATGAATGAATAAATATAATGAAAACATGAATAATCTGACAAATGTAAAGAGCCACCCAACTAATTATATTGGAAAAATGTCAACTCAATCTGTTTCAATTTCCATGATAGCAATATAAAGGCGTAACTTAGGTCCATTGGAAGAGGTCGATAACAGGATCACCTCCACTGGGACAAGGTCACAGAACTACCAGTGATAATTTATGAACAATCATTTTCAAAAGATAGAAGTAAGACAACTATTATTTTGTTCTAAAAGCACAAGATTATCATAGTTTGGTTTGCCGGAAAAAGAGGTCTATGCTTATTATTTTGTTTGTAATGACAAACTTACTAAAAGGAAGATAAATTCTGCACACAAAAAAGATATATTTAATAAGTTGTTTGGTATTTCTTATACATAGGTCACTTATGTAGACATGGATAACTTTATATATATATATATATATATATATATATATATATATATATATATATATTGCAGTAAGTTTTTTTTTGCAGAAGTTGGACACTTTCGATCAGCCCATTCCCATAAATTTCAGAATCTGAGAGGTGACTGACACGAGAACATACATACAACTGAGAATTAGCAAAACAATTGGGAAATTGCATAGCATCAATCAGAGAGAAGTACAACTAGACACACAAAGCGCGGGCCACTCTGCTAGTTGCTATTAATTAATGCATGGAAAGCATAGTTTTATTTATGTTTGAAACTGTAATCCTCATTGTGTCACCTCTTTTAGTCCTGCCAGCTCACACATTTGATAAATATTTAGGAAAATTGGCATTAACTCTAATTTTATCATGGCATGTTAGCAAGCTAATTAGGAACTGTATTCAGAAAGATATTAAGGAAGATAGATGGGATGTGGATTTCGTGAACATGGTTCCCCGTGCACCTCTTATGAATAGTAAGTCCAAAAAAATTCTGAAAAATCTGACTGTTTTTAACATACATAGTCAACCAGTATACCCGCGTATGAAGTTTCACAAAGAAATGACATCCGTGGTATTCTGGTAAAAATGGTAGAATCGACTAAATTTGTACCCCGAAGTTTCAGATTTTTTAAATTTTCCAAGTATTTCTTTTGAATGTACTATTCTGTGGGTATGCGTGGAACTATGTCGACCATTCTATTTTCGAGATATGGGATGTACATATAATACAGTTATATTCATTGTGAGAAAAAAGGGACTAATTTCTTGTTTGTGGCACGTATGTAAATCACACACTATTTTTCATATGTTAGCATCATCCAGCCAGAGTTCACTAATTAGCTAATGCTTTGATGTGCACTAGACCATGATGGCGCGCGTTGCCGCGCCTGTCTATTACCCATATAGTAAGGGTTGGAAGAGTACAAATTCATGATGAATCAGAATAATTTTGTTTTCTGTAAATATATAATGGAAAATATATATGAAAACTAAATATAAATTGAGGTCGTCTTTTTTCTTTGAAGCATAATAACAAACTAAATTTCTGGATTAATGAAATACTGCGCCGGTACTTGTTCTTAAAAGAATACTTGAGTCATGTCACCTAATTGCCCGGGAACACAATGAACACAAATAACTTTAGCAAACTCATGATTTAAGGGCACTACATGGGATGTAGTGTTCAGATCGTTGAATAATATTTTTGCTGGTTCGCATAATCATTTTCAAGGTTACAACTATCCTGAAATTTAATATATGATCCAAAGCCACAGATTAAATTATTCATGAGAATACCCTTACACCAGCAAACATTCATGTACATAAAATAATTGATCTCTAACCGCAAACGTGCAGTTAGCAAAAGAACAGACCTTGCACTCCTAGGAACTTAACTCAAGACAGCGAATTGCCCACTTTAGAAATGCTTATTCAGCAAAACATCTTTATTAAATACCAATAACAAATATTTTTTCAGCTAAAAGAGGTACAACTGTCCCCTAGAAAAAAGAGGTACCATGCAAGGTGGGGGATCCTCGTCTCCCAACACAACAAGCTCATGGACAACTGCTTTATCTTCATAGGTACAGTGGTCGAAGATTATCTTGACAAAATCTGTGGATACCGTCGTCGTTGGGCGGTGTGACTGACAACCATCCTTCATAGTCATGTCTACCTCCATGTCGTCGGATTTAACAGCAGCAGGAAGCAATTAGGTCATGAGGTTCCACAATCTGAGCATCATGGCCATAATCTAGTTTCATATTTGAAACAGCTATACAAGAAACATTACCATCTCACATGATTGCTCTAGCATAATTGCATAAATGATTTCATCAGAAGAGACATCTATATTGAGTTTCAGTTTTGCTGTACATGTACAGAGCCTTGGGAAAATTTAGATGGCCATCACTGTCCATTTCAGGAATTAACTGAGACTAACATCACAAAAGGCCACCTATATACTATGTAACTGTTCTGCTCAACAAATGTTTTCTGATGCAAACCAAGTTTGTATAGACTCATTGAAAAATATTATAAATACATGCCGTAGGGAGAAATTCCTACTGTTTTGCATGAAAACAAATTGGCTGAAACCTCTGCGTATTTGTATTCTATTATACATGGCATCAGGCATCCGATTTACATCCAGAACATGCTGCAAAAATAGTGACTGAAGATCCTTACATGCTACCACCTTGCATGACTTTAAGAACATGCTTGGCTTTGTCGAGAAAATTTATCTGATCTCCTTCATTTCCCTAAAAACAATATGCCAGGAGACACTAATCATGTCACAATAATTGGTCAGATGTGAAACATAATGCATATTAAGAACGTGCATTACCATATAAAGAGCACAAAGTGCTTATCGAAAGTGTTGAGCTTCACAACCATTTGGAAACGCTAAGCGCCATATGTGCGTGCGCATAGACTGCATCTGAACATCGTCTTGATGAAAAAACACAGAAGTTTAGAGGGAAGGGAGCGCCTGTTGCCAAAACAATACATGATCAGACAAACCTCGGACCAAATCAGTGATCCTTTCAAGTACTCTTCATTCAACTAAGATTATTTACCAAGCTTTTGAGAGAATATTGGTTCATGGCCAAGCTGGGTATGGATCCAATCCATGACGTACTTGACTTTATTTTGGCATGGATACCTCATATAGGTCTGTATGTATGTACCTGCTTCAGTACTTCTTCAAATCAATAAGTAATGCTGGAATTCACCGTGCATGTCATATAATGAAAGGGATACCTTCAGTTAGAGTCTTCGGAAGCATGTAAATTTGTTGTCCAAAAAGATAAACAGAAGAAGTTGCTCCATATGCCATCGTCCCTCGGATTCCTAGAACAGTCCCCTCGACTGAATAATCCATCATGAGACAAAAATTCCCAAACGGGATATAGATTAAGAACCCAATCGTAGTGATGGATCAAAACAATACCGTCCAACTGTAGATACCCTGTGCATGCAGCAGGCTGAGCACGAATAGTAAGATGACACGGATAATAACCTGACAGTTCGCCATTGGAGCGGCAAGGAACAACCCAGCCCATCGGAAACGACCTGGAATTCGTCAACTCGGAGCACCTTCTATTCATTTGGGGGTAGAAAGAACAACATCAATCAATAAGATAAATTCTGAAATTTGATGGAGAAAGAATTGGGGGAAAGTGGAACAAAGAAGATGAAGTATCAACATGCCGAAGT
>NC_053027.1:30062228-30080535 GCF_003073215.2 Triticum urartu
TGGGGGTTCACGTAGCTCCGCTGTTGGAAACATCTATGAATGAAGCATATCTGACTAGCACATGAATGAGTAAGGGGCTGAACAAATCATACCCTCTGTTAGGGCAGGCGGTGGCTTAGCAAGAAAAATAGGATTATGGGGGCCGGGTTGTCAAAACATGTTGGGGAGGGTCTCCGCCACTGAGGCCGGATGTTGCCCGCGCCTTCTTTTTGGCGGCGTCATCCTCGGCTGTGACGTCGGAGTCGGGGAAGTGGTGATGAAGACGAACCATGAGCAGTCACGCCGAGACGTACTCCTCAGAAACCTTATCACCTTTCCCATGCAAGATCACAAAAGAACGAGGTTCCAGAGGCCTGTTCTCCCGACCGGATATGCACACGGCCGTCGGAATGGGATTGCCGAAAGTAACATGAAGAGACTAACAGTAGGACCAGCTAGGGTTGTATGAGGAGAGACTGAGTTGGGACCAGCCAACGCCTCAACATATAGGCATCCGTGTAGGTAGTCATGGGCCTAAATCCAACGACCAAGTCGGCATGCAGCGGGGTAGGCCCATGATCGAGTCGGCATGCAAACAGGTAGGCACATGTAGCTAGATGCAACGTCTCGGATAGTCTGCTGACACGATCCCATTAAGTTTACTTCATCGTATTTGAGTAAACAACGTCTACAATACAAGTTCATCAACTTTCCAAACTTGTTTTTGGGCATCCTAACTTTCGCTTTGGAGAACACATTCGGTTCAAACCGACAGCTCGGGCTCGTCGTATGCTACCGATGTGGACGAGGCTACGAGGTTGGCGCATCTTTACTCTGCAAAATTGGTATATTTGGACTTGCGTGAAAGCACATTTTCTCGATGGTACCATTAATTTTGTATATGTAGTGTTATCCATGTACTCCCTTCATATCAAAATATAAGACGCTTTTGCAGTTTAAATTTGGACAGCAAGAAGCCTCGTATTTTGATACAGAGGTAATATATGTGATTATGACTATGTGCATCAATCGATGTAGAGGCCGGGAGTTTATCCTTTAAAAAAATCGGGGTTGCTATTTCACATCTAGATGTGAAATAGCTATCTCACATCTAAGTTTACAGTCACAGGATTAAACTTGCAATAAGATTTGTGCAATTGGGAAATAATCTGTATCGTACTGTTCCAGTCCTCATCGATGTGTGTTCTGTGTCTTGTTGGGCCTTTTTTGTTCGCTTTGCTAGCTCGTCCCCTGTGTCTGCCTGGGCCTTGTTGTTGTGGTCCTTTGTTTTTTTCGCTGTTGGCTGCGTTTTTCTATTTCATTTCACAAGTCTGTGCTACGACTCCGTCCTAGTTCTTCTCATTTTTGTACACTCCCATTTTGGCTCCTAGAATTTGTTTTTTTTGTTCATTTCTGTTTTATTTTGTTTTTGTTTTCTTTTTTACTTCATTATTTGTTTTATATTTTCTAGTTTCTCATTTTCTATTTCTTTCTCCATTTATTCTTTACTTATTAGTTTAAAATTCATGAACTAGTTTTCACTTTGTCATATGTTAATTTTCAATGTCATACAAATTTTGATCACCGGTTATTTTGTCACGCGCACTTTGTGTTGCGTCATGTGTTTGGTGTCTACTTGTCGACTTATTCGTGCGTATGTCTTTTGTTGTGCCATTTTCGCGGCGTGGTCTAGGTCCTGCTTTGGATTGGTTTGCTAATTCTCATCCAAATGAGAGTTAACAATGTTTTAGCTAACTCATATTACTGTTAGATGCACGTGCTTCTGAGTCGTGCTCGTCGTTATTGTGTCCTGTTTTTTGTTTGTCCCTCGTAGAGCAGTGAGACCCGATATGACATTTTTAGTGGTCCGTTATTATGTTTTGTGTATTGTTTTTTTGTGGCTTAGGCTTTTTGTGGAGGGCCACATATCTTTTTATTCTCTGTTTTGTTTTATTTTGGTTTGACGTGTAGCAAGATAAGATTGTAACTAGATTTTTCTCTTTAGATTGGCTAAATCTAATCTTGATGAGTTTTAGCTCATCTAAATCTATAAATGTCTAATTTGTTTGTTTTAATGTTTGCACAAACTCGATCATGCGCGTCTGAGTTAGCTCGTCCTTTTCTGTCGCTCGTCTTTCTGTCTCGTTTGTTTTCTGTCGTCATGTTCTCGCGTTTCTTTTCACCTGGGCCTATATATCTCGTCGTTTGGGGGCTCAACGGTGAAGCTCATCCCCTATCTTCTCACTGACCAAACTTTGGCCCTGTCATTTTGCATGTGTTTTGTTTTTCATCCCAATTATATGTCCATCCTTTGACATGCAACTGAGCGTGTAGTTTGTTTCATCCTAGTTGCAACTCGACCCTTGACTCGCAACTAGGCATAGTTTCGTAATTGCCCCAGGAGCAAATCCACCCTTGACTTGTAACTAGAGCATGTGCTTTTATTTTCATCCTAGTTGCAGGTCCACCATTGATACGCAATTGGGCATGTAGTTTGTTTCATCCTAGTTGCAAGTCGACCCTTGAGTCGCAACTGGACTCCTAGTTTCGTAGTTGTCCCAGGTACAAGTCCACACTTGACTCGCAACTGGAGCATGTATTTTTTTTTCATCCTAGTTGCATCTCCACAATTAACACGCAACTGGGCCTATATTATCTCTCATCTTAGTTGCAAGTCGACCCTTGACTCTCAACTTAGCACGTAGTTTCGTAGTTTTCTCAGGTGCAAGACCACCACCTACTCGCAACTGGGCTCGTAGTTGTCAGAGTTGCAAGCCCACCATTGACTCGCAACTTAGCACGTAGTTTTATAGTTTTCCAAGGTGCAAGACCACCATCTACCCGCAACTGGCTCGTAGTTGTCAGAGTTGCAAGCCCACCCTCGACTCGCAACTAGAGCATGTGTTTTAGTTTTTCATCCCAGTTGCAGGTCCACCATTGGCACGCAACTGTGATTGTAGTTTTTCTCATGTTAGTTGCAAGTCCACCCTTGACTCGCAACTAGGACCATAGTTTGTTTCATCCCAATTGCAAGTCAACTCTTTGACTTGTAATTGGGCTCGTTGTTTCTTAGTTGTCCCAAATGCAAGTCCACCCTCGACTTGTAACTGGGGCACAATCTTTTTTGTCGCAGTTGCAAGTCCACCCACGACTCGCAACTAGGGACCGACTTTTTTTTGCTTAGTTGTAAGTCCACCCTTGACTCGCAACCTGGGCCCATCCTTTTCTGTCCTAGTTGCAAGTCATTTTTCGACTCACAACTCGGGCCCGACCTTTTTTGTACTAGTTGCAAGTCCACCCTCGACTCGCAACTGGGGTCAGGTCTTTTTTGTCCCAGTTGCAAGTCCATCCTCGACTCGCAACTGGGGTCCGATCATTTTTTCTTCCAGTTGTAGGTCCATCCTTGACTCGCAACTAGGGTCCGACCTTTTTTTTGTCCCAGTTGCAATCCTAGCCCCGACTCGTAACTAGGACCCAACCTTTTTTATCCCAATTGCAAGTCCACCCTCAACTCACGACTGGGGGTCTGACATTTTTTTGTCTCGGTTTGTGATGCCCCCGATTTGACCGTACACTAATCATACACGCAAATGTGTACGACCAAGATCAGGGACTCACGGGAAGATATCACAACACAACTCTAGACACAAATTAAAATAATACAAGCTTTATATTACAAGCCAGGGGCCTCGAAGGCTCGAATACAATGCTCGAAGGCACAAGAGTCAGCGGAAGCAACAATATCTGAGTACAGACATAAGTTAAACAAGTTTGCCTTAAGAAGGCTAGCACAAACTGGGATACAGATCGAAAGAGGCGTAGGCCTCCTGCCTGGGATCCTCCTAACTACTCCTGGTCGTCGTCAGCGGGCATCACGTAGTAGTAGGCACCTCCGGTGTAGTAGGAGTCGTCGTCGAAGGTGGCGTCTGGCTCCTGGGCTCCAACATCTGGTTGCGACAACCAGAAAGAAAGGAAAGGGGGAAAAAGGGGGAGAAAGCAACCGTGAGTACTCATCCAAAGTACTCGCAAGCAAGGAACTACACTACATATGCATGGGTATCAAATGGAATAAGGGTATCATATGTGGACTGAACTGCAGAATGCCAGAATAAGAGGGGGATAGCTAGTCCTTTCGAAGACTACGCTTCTGGCAACCTCCATCTTGCAGCATGTAGAAGAGAGTAGACGGGAGTCCTCCAAGTAGCATCGTATAGCATAAACCTAACCGATGATCCTCCCCTCGTCGCCCTGTGAGAGAGTGATCACCGGTTGTATCTGGCACTTGGAAGGGTGTGTTTTATTAAGTATCCGGTTCTAGTTGTCATAAGGTCAAGGTACAACTCCAAGTCGTCCTGTTACCGAAGATCACGGCTATTCGAATAGATTAACTTCCCTGCAGGGGTGCACCACATAACCCAACACGCTCGATCCCATTTGGCCGGACACACTTTTCTGGGTCATGCCCGGCCTCGGAAGATCAACACGTCGCAGCCCCACCTAGACCAACAGAGAGGTCAGCACGCCGGTCTAAACCTAAGCGCCCAGGGGTCTGGGCCCATCGCCCTCAGCACACCTGCACGTTGCGTGGGCGGCCGGAAGCAGACCTAGCCTAGTAGGCGTTCCAGTCCAATCCAGCGCGCGCCGCTCCGTTGCTGACGTCACGAAGGCTTCGGCTGATACCACGACGTCGAGTGCCCATAATTGTCCCCGCGTAGATGGTTAGTGCGTATAGGCCAGTAGCCAGACTCAGATCAAATACCAAGATCTCGTTAAACGTGTTAAGTATCTGCGAACGCCGACCAGGGCCAGGCCCACCTCTCTCCTAGGTGGTCTCAACCTGCCATGTCGCTCCGCCTCAAGTAACAGTCGGGGGCCGTCGGGAACCCAGGCCCACCTCTACCGGGATGGAGCCACCTGCCCCTTCAGCCCCCATCTCCGAACAGTACCACAGGTAATGAAACTGTGTAAAGTATATAGCATATGCCCGTGATCACCTCCCGAAGTGATCACGGCCCAGTAGTATAGCATGGCAGACGGACAAGAGTGTAGGGCCACTGATGGAACACTAGCATCCTATACTAAGCAGTAGGATAGCAGGTAATGGTAACAACAGTAGTAGCAAGGACAGGCTATGCATCAGGATAGGAATAACGAAAGCAGTAACATGCTACACTACTCTAATGCAAGCAGTATAGAGGAGAGTAGGCGATATCTGGTGATCAAGGGGGGGGGCTTGCCTGGTTGCTCTGGCAAGAGAGAGGGGTCGTCAACTCCGTAGTCGTACTGGGTAGCAGCGGCGTCGGTCTCGGTGTCAATTGAGAGAAGAGGGGGGAGAAACAATAAATATATAAGCAAGCATATGCATAGTGATGCATGACATGACAAGTAACGACGTTAGAGGTGCCCTAACGCGGTTGTAGGTGATACCGGTGAAGGGGGATAACATCCGGGAAAGTATCCCCGGTGTTTCGTGTTTTCGAGCAGAGGAGCCGGAGGGGGAAAGTTGCGAGTTTGACATGTTAGGGGTGCGTGGCGGATGAACGGGCTGCGTATCCGGGTTCGTCTCATCATTCTGAGCAACTTTCATGTAGAAAGTATTTTCATCCGAGTTACGGATTAAAAGATATGATTTTCTAAAGATTTAAATCATTTTCTGATATTTAATTTAATTCAAAAATGGATATATGACATCAGCATGATGTCATGCTGACGTCAGCAGTCAACAGGGGTTGACTGGTCAACCTGACGTGTGGGGCCGGTCAGTGCCTAGTCAGCGGTACAGTCAGCGTTGACTGGGTCAAAGTTGACCAGTCAACAGGGCCAATGGGGCCCATCTGTCAGTGTCACATATTTTAAAAAGGGGGGTTTAAATTAAGCTAACTAGGGGTGGGGCCCCACTGTCATTGACTATTAACTAACCTAACAGATTAATTAACTAAACTAAGTGATTAGGTTAATCTAATCAGGATTAATTAAACCAATTAATTCTTCAATTAATTAATATTTTAATTAGTATTTATTAATTTATTTATTAAATCCTTTTTTTCGTTCTGGGCATGGGCCCCGTTTGCCATAGGCACCAGGGGCTTAGCGGGCGTGCGGGCAGCGGGTTACGGGCGTCAGAGGCGCTGTGAGCGCCCAGACCCGGGAGAGGGCCGAGCGGGCGCCGGGCGTCGGAGATGGCCGCGGCGAGGCCACGGCAGGGCGGCGGCCCAGCGAGCCGGAGGTGGGGCAGAGCAGGACGGCGCGTCGGCGGCCGCAGTGGTGGGCGGAACCGGCGCGGCCTCGACGCGGTTCGGCGGCCGGGCGCAGCGGTGGCAGCGATGGCAGAGCAGGCGACCGCGGGAGGCACGAAGGCGAGCGCGAGGTCACGGCGAGACTTGCGGCGCGCGCAGCAGAGACCGGGGAGAGGGAGGGTAGTGGCGCGAGCATTTCAGCCGGGGCGCGCGGCCGATGCGGTGAGCGCGCGGGGGGGCTTGCGGCGACGAGCGCGAGCGCGCGAGGGAGAGGGAGGAAGCGAGGCGCGTGCTCACTGGGGCCGTAGGGGAAATGGCAGCGGGGGTCGGGGGGTGTCGGGGACGACGCGGCGGAGACGGGGAGGCAGTTCCAGCGGGGAGGCGGAGGCGCGTCGAGCTCCGGGCGGCGATGGGTCGAGGCCGCGGCTTCCGGCGGGCGCCGCGCGAGGGAGAGGATGGGCGCGAAGGAGTTCCGGTGACGGGGCGGGGCGGCGCCTGGGACGGGCGCCGACGTCGGGGGCGCGGGGAGCGGGCGTCTCAGGCGAGGTTGACGGGGATCGATCCCGATCCAGATCGGATCGGGAGGGGGAAGTGGGGCGACGTGGGGGTGAGTGGGGGTGGATAGGGTTTCGGTTGACCAGGGTGGGGGGTTATGGGGGTGTGTGGTGGGGCCGGCTGGGCCGGGGGGGGCGGCCCGTTCGGGCGGCTGAGGCCAGCTAGACCACTTGGCCCAGCGGGGTGGGGGGGCTTTCTCTTTTTTGTTTTTTGTTAGTTTAGTTTTTCTCTTTTCTGTTTTATCTTTTCTTTTATTTATTTTCTTGTACTGTTTTATTTCTAGTTTCTTTTATTTTTAGATTTATAAAAATTATAATTAGTACCTAAATTTGTATTTATAAACAATCTACTGTTAGATTAAATCTTAACCCATAATAAAATAGTTTTAATATTTTTATAAAATTCAATAGGCATTTGTTTAATTGTTTTCACTACTGTTTTAATCATTTTAGAGCCCTTAAACATTTTATCAAGGTTTGGTTTCTCCACCACAATTATCTATGCTATTTTTGGTTCACGCCGAACATTTTTGTTTCAATGTTTGAAAACTTTTATTGTATGCCATATTTGGAATTTGAATTTTGAACCGGTTTTTGAACTAACGAGGGATTGGCAGCAGTAACTGAGGTGACGTGGCATCATTAGCGGAGGTTCACTGTAGCTTAATTATCCGGGCGTCACAATTGCCGCATTTTATGATTATGAAATTTGGCAAATGGATGTCAAAACTGCATTCCTGAATGGATTTCTAGAAGAAGTGTTGTATATGATGCAACCGGAAGGTTTTGTCAATCCAAAGGGAGCTAACAAAGTGTGCAAGCTCCAGTGATCCATTTATGGACTGGTGCAAGCCTCCCGGAGTTGGAATAAACGCTTTGATAGTGTGATCAAAGAATTTGGTTTTCTACAAACTTTTGGAGAAGCCTGTATTTACAAGAAAGTGAGTGGGAGCTTTGTAGCATTTTTAATATTATATGTGGATAGCATATTGTTGATTGGAAATGATATAGAATTTCTGGATAGCATAAAGGGATACTTGAATAAGAGTTTTTCAATGAAAGACCTCGGTGAAGCTGCTTATATATTGGGCATCAAGATCTATAGAGATAGATCAAGACGCTTAATTGGACTTTCACAAAGCACATACCTTGACAAAGTTTTGAAGAAGTTCAAAATGGATCAAGCAAAGAAAGGGTTCTTGCCTGTGTTACAAGGTGTGAAGTTGAGTAAGACTCAATGCCCGACCACTACAGAAGATAGAGAGAAAATGAAAGATGTTCCCTATGCTTCAGCCATAGGCTCTATCATGTATGCAATGCTGTGTACTAGACCTGATGTGTGCCTTGCTATAAGTCTAGCAGGGAGGTATCAAAGTAATCCAGGAGTGGATCACTGGACAACGGTCAAGAACATCCTAAAATACCTGAAAAGGACTAAGGATATGTTTCTCGTTTATGGAGGTGACAAAGAGCTCATCGTAAATGTTTATGTTGATGCAAGCTTTAACACTGATCCGGGCGATTCTAAATTGCAAACCGGATACGTGTTTACATTGAACGGTGGAGCTGTCAGTTGGTGCAGTTCTAAACAACGCATCATGGCGGGATCTACGTGTGAAGCGGAGTACATAGCTTCTTCGGAAGTAGCAAATGAAGGAGTCTGGATGAAGGAGTTCATATCTGATCTAGGTGTCATACCTAGTGCATCGGGTCCAATGAAAATCTTCTGTGACAATACTGGTGCAATTGCCCTGGCGAAGGAATCCAGATTTCACAAGAGAACCAAGCACATCAAGATACGCTTCAATTCCATACGGGATTTAGTCCAAGTGGGAGACATAGAAATTTGCAAGATACATACGGATCTGAACGTTGCACACCCGTTGACTAAGCCTCTTCCATGAGCAAAACATGATCAGCGCCATGGCTCCATGGGTGTTAGAATCATTACTGTGTAATCTTGATTATTGACTCTGCTGCAAGTGGGAGACTGAAGGAAATATGCCCTAGAGGCAATAATAAAGTTATTATTTATTTCCTTATATCATGATAAATGTTTATTGTTCATGCTAGAATTGTATTAACCGGAAACATAATACATGTGTGAATACATAGACAAACAGAGTGTCACTAGTATGCCTCTACTTGACTAGCTCGTTGATCAAAGATGGTTAAGTTTCCTAGCCATTGACATGAGTTATCATTTGACTAACGGGATCACATCATTAGGAGAATGATGTGATTGACCCGACCCATTCCATTAGCTTAGCACCCGATCGTTTAGTATGTTGCTATTGCTTTCTTCATGACTTATACATGTTCCTATGACTATGAGATTATGCAACTCCCGTTTACCGGAGGAACACTTTATGTGCTACCAAATGTCACACGTAACTGGGTGGTTATAAAGGTGCTCTACAGGTGTCTCCCAAGGTACTTGTTGGGTTGGCGTATTTCGAGATTAGGACTTGTCACTCCGATTGTCGGAGAGGTCTCTCTGGGCCCTCTCGGTAATGCCCATCACTTAAGCCTTGCAAGCATTGCAACTAATGAGTTAGTTGCGGGATGATGTATTACGGAACAATTAAAGAGACTTGCCGATAACGAGATTGAAACTAGGTATTGAGATTCCGACGATCGAATCTCGAGCAAGTAACATACCGATAACAAAGGGAACAACATATTTTGTTATGCGGTCTAAATGATAAAGATCTTCGTAGAATGTGTGGGAGCCAATATGAGAATCCAGGTTCCGCTATTGGTTATTGACCGAAGACGTGTCTCGGTCATGTCTACATAGTTCTCGAACTCGTAGGGTCCGCACACTTAATGTTTCGATGACAGTTATATTATGAGTTTATATGTTTTCATGTACCGAAGGTTGTTCGGAGTCCTGGATGTGATCACGGACATGACGAGGAATCTCGAAATGGTCGAGACATGAAGATTGATATATTGGAAGCCTATGTTTGGATATCGGAAGTGTTCCGGGTGAAATCGGGATTTTACCGGAGTACCGGGAGGTTACGGGAACCCCCGTGGAGGTTAATGGGCCTTAGTGGGCCTTTACGGAGAAGAGGAGAGGTGGCCAGGGCTCAGCCGCGCGCCCCTCCCCCTAGTCCGAATAGGACAAGGAGAGGGGGTGGCGCCCCCCTTCCTTCCTCTCTCCCTCCTATTTCCCCTCCCAAGTCCTAATCCAACTAGAAAAGGGGGGAGTCCTACTCCCGAAGGGAGTAGGACTCCTCCTGGCGCGCCCTCTCTCCAGGCTGGCCGCACCCCCCTTGCTCCTTTATATACGGGGGCAGGGGCACCCTAGAGACACAACAATTGATCAGTTGATCTTTTAGCCGTGTGCGGTGCCCCCCTCCACCATAGTCCACCTCGATAATACTGTAGCGGTGCTTAGGCGAAGCCCTGCGTCGGTAGAACATCATGATCGTCACCACACCGTCGTGCTGACGAAACTCTGCCTCAACACTCGGCTGGATCGGAGTTTGAGAGACGTCATCGGGCTGAACGTGTGCTGAACTCGGAGGTGGCGTGCGTTCGGTACTTGATCGGTCGGATCGTGAAGACGTATGACTACATCAACCGCGTTGTGCTAACGCTTCCGCTTTCGGTCTACGAGGGTACGTGGACAACACTCTCCCCTCTCGTTGCTATGCATCACCATGATCTTGCGTGTGCGTAGGATTTTTTTTGAAATTACTACGTTCCCCAACAGCTCCGGGCCAGCTGTGGGCAGAGAAGGCAGCGCGCTGGGCCTTGCGCGACATAGGGGGGCGGCTGGGCCGGCTCACGCAGGGGGGAAGCGGGACGGTGAGGAGGGGCCCGGTCAACGCGAGGCAGGGGCGCATGCAGGGAGTTGTCGAGCAGCACAGCTGGCGCTCCGGTGGGGTAGTGCGGCGACCTGGAGGCGGGGACGAGGCCGGAGACACGGGGAGAGGACGGCGGCTGCTTGCAGTTCAGTGGAGGTCCAGGGTGGCTGCGTTCGGGTCCACTGGATCGGGACGAGGTGAGAGCGGCACCATGGCTTTGGTCTCCTGTGTGCTGCTCGCCGGTGAGGTCGTGGCTGTTGGAAATATGCCCTAGAGGCAATAATAAATTAGTTATTATTATATTTCTTGTTCATGATAATCGTTTATTATCCATGCTAGAATTGTATTGATAGGAAACTCAGATACATGTGTGGATACATAGACAACACCATGTCCCTAGTAAGCCTCTAGTTGACTAGCTCGTTGATCAATAGATGGTTACGGTTTCCTGACCATGGACATTGGATGTCATTGATAACGGGATCACATCATTAGGAGAATGATGTGATGGACAAGACCCAATCCTAAGCCTAGCACAAGATCATGTAGTTCGTATGCTAAAGCTTTTCTAATGTCAAGTATCATTTCCTTAGACCATGAGATTGTGCAACTCCGGATACCGTAGAGTGCTTTGGGTGTGCCAAACGTCACAACGTAACTGGGTGGCTATAAAGGTACACTACAGGTATCTCCGAAAGTGTCTGTTGGGTTGGCACGAATCGAGACTGGGATTTGTCACTCCGTGTAAACGGAGAGGTATCTCTGGGCCCACTCGGTAGGACATCATCATAATGTGCACAATGTGATCAAGGAGTTGATCACGGGATGATGTGTTACGGAACGAGTAAAGAGACTTGCCGGTAACGAGATTGAACAAGGTATCGGGATACCGACGATCGAATCTCGGGCAAGTATCGTACCGCTGGACAAAGGGAATTGTATACGGGATTGATTGAATCCTCGACATCGTGGTTCATCCGATGAGATCATCGTGGGACATGTGGGAGCCAACATGGGTATCCAGATCCCGCTGTTGGTTATTGACCGGAGAGTCATCTCGGTCATGTCTGCATGTCTCCCGAACCCGTAGGGTCTACACACTTAAGGTTCGGTGACGGCTAGGGTTATAGAGATATTAGTATGCGGTAACCCGAAAGTTGTTCGGAGTCCCGGATGAGATCCCGGACGTCACGAGGAGTTCCGGAATGGTCCGGAGGTAAAGAATTATATATAGGAAGTGCTATTTCGGCCATCGGGACAAGTTTCGGGGTCACCGGTATTGTACCGGGACCACCGGAAGGGTCCCGGGGGTCCACCGGGTGGGGCCACCTGCCCCGGGGCCACATGGGCTGTAGGGGGTGCGCCTTGGCCTATATGGGCCAAGGGCACCAGCCCCTAGAGGCCCATGCGCCAAAGGAACAAGAGGAGGGGAGAGTCCTAAAGGGGGAAGGCACCTCCGAGGTGCCTTGGGGAGGATGGACTCCTCCCCCCCTTTGGCCGCACCCTTCCTTGGAGGAAGGGGCAAGGCTGCGCCCTCCCCCTCTCCCTTGGCCCTATATATAGTGGGGGGGAAGGGAGGGCAACCATACCTAAGCCCTGGCGCCTCCCTCTCCCTCCCACGACACATCTTCCACCTCTCGCAGCGCTTGGCGAAGCCCTGTTGGAATCCCGCTACTTCCACCACCACGCCGTCGTGCTGTTGGATCTCCATCAACCTCTCCTTCCCCCTTACTGGATCAAGAAGGAGGAGATGTCGCTGCTCCGTACGTGTGTTGAACGCGGAGGTGCCGTCCGTTCGGCGCTAGGATCATCGGTGATTTGGATCACGACGAGTACGACTCCATCAACCCCGTTCTCTTGAACGCTTCCGCGCGCGATCTAAAAGGGTATGTAGATCCACTCCTCCCTCGTTGCTAGATGACTCCATAGATAGATCTTGGTGACACGTAGGAAAATTTTGAATTTATGCTACGTTCCCCAACAGTGGCATCATGAGCTAGGTCTATGCGTAGTTTCTATGCACGAGTAGAACACAAAGTAGTTGTGGGCGTTGATTTTGTTCAATATGCTTGCCGTTACTAGTCTTATCTTGATTCGGCGGCATCGTGGGATGAAGCGGCCCGGACCGACCTTACACGTACTCTTACGTGAGACTGGTTCCACCGACTGACATGCACTAGTTGCATAAGGTGGCTGGCGGGTGTCTGTCTCTCCCACTTTAGTCGGATCGGATTCGATGAAAAGGGTCCTTATGAAGGGTAAATAGCAATTGGCATATCACGTTGTGGTCTTTGCGTAGGTAAGAAACGTTCTTGCTAGAAACCCATAGCAGCCACGTAAAACATGCAAACAACAATTAGAGGACGTCTAACTTGTTTTTGCAGGGTATGCTATGTGATGTGATATGGCCAAAAGGATGTGATGAATGATATATGTGATGTATGAGATTGATCATGTTCTTCTAATAGGAATCATGACTTGCATGTCGATGAGTATGACAACCGGCAGGAGCCATAGGAGTTGTCTTAATTTATTTATGACCTGCGTGTCAACATAAACGTCATGTAATTACTTTACTTTATTGCTAACCGTTAGCTGTAATAGTAGAAGTAATAGTTGACGAGACAACTTCATGAAGACACGATGATGGAGATCATGATGATGGAGATCATGGTGTCATGCCGGTGACAATGATGATCATGGAGCCCCGAAGATGGAGATCAAAAGGGGCAATATGATATTGGCCATATCATGTCACTATTTGATTGCATGTGATGTTTATCATGTTTATACATCTTATTTGCTTAGAACGACGGTAGTAAATAAGATGATCCCTCGTTAAAATTTCAAGAAAGTGTTCCCCCTAACTGTGCACCCTTGCGACAGTTCGTGTTTCGAAGCACCACGTGATGATCGGGTGTTAGATTCTTACGTTCACATACAACGGGTGTAAGCCAGATTTACACACGCGAAACACTTAGGTTGACTTGACGAGCCTAGCATGTACAGACATGGCCTCGGAACACAGAAGACCGAAAGGTCGAACATGAGTCGTATAGAAGATACGATCAACATGAAGATGTTCACCGATGTTGACTAGTCCGTCTCACGTGATGATCGGACACGGCCTAGTTGACTCAGATCATGTAATCACTTAGATGACTAGAGGAATGTCTATCTGAGTGGGAGTTCATAAGATGAACTTGTTTATCCTGAACATAGTCAAAAGGATTTTGCAAATTATGTCGTAGCTCGCGCTTTAGTTCTACTGTTTAGATATGTTCCTAGAGAAAATTTAGTTGAAAGTTGATAGTAGAATTATGCGGACTAGGTCCGTAAACTGAGGATTGTCCTCATTGCTTCATAGAAGGCTTATGTCCTTAATGCACCGCTCAGTGTGCTGAACCTCGAACGTCGTCTGTGGATGTTGCGAACATCTGACATACACATTTTGATAACTACATG
This sequence comes from Triticum urartu, assembly GCF_003073215.2. Taxonomy (NCBI): domain Eukaryota; kingdom Viridiplantae; phylum Streptophyta; class Magnoliopsida; order Poales; family Poaceae; genus Triticum; species Triticum urartu. The sequence continues at coordinate 30,076,281 of NC_053027.1, forward strand.
ATAGTTCAGTTAAACGGTTTAGAGTTGAGGCACCGAAGACGGTTTTGAAACGTCGCAAAACATATGAGATGTTTTGAGGGCTGAAATTGGGATTCCAGGCTCGTGCCCACGTCAAGAGGTATAAAACCTCCGACAATTTTCTTAGCCTGCAAACTAAGGGAGAAAATCTCAATTGTTGAGCTTGTGCTCAGATTGTCTGAGTACAACAATCATTTTAATCGAGTGGGAGTTGATCTTCCAGATGAAATAGTGATGGTTCTCCGAAGTCATTACCACCAAGCTGCTTGAGCTTCGTGATGAACTATAATATATCAGGGACATATATGATGATCCTTGAGATATTCGCGATGTTTGACACCACAAAAGTAGAGATCAAGAAGGAGCATCAATTGTTGATGGTTGGTGAAACCACTAGTTTCAAGAAGGGCAAGGGCACCAAGGGATACTTCATAAAACGGCAATTCAGCTGCTGCTCTAGTGAAGAAACCCAAGGTTGAACCCAAACCCGAGACTAAGTGCTTCTGTAATAAAGGGAACAGCCACTGGAGCAGAATTACCCTAGATACTTGGTAGATAAGAAGGCTGGCAAGGTCGATAGAAGTATATTGGATATACATTATGTTAATGTGTACTTTACTAGTACTCCTAGTAGCACCAGGGTATTAGATACCGGTTCGGTTGCTAAGTGTTAGTAACTCGAAATAAAAGCTACGGAGTAAACGGAGACTAGCTAAAGGTGAGCTGACGATATGTGTTGGAAGTGTTTCCAATGTTGATATGATCAAGCATCGCACGCTCCCTCTACCATCGAGATTGGGGTTAAACCTAAATAATTGTTATTTGGTGTTTGCGTTGAGCATAGACATGATTGGATTACGTCTATCGCAATATGGTTATTCATTTAAGGAGAATAATGGTTACTCTGTTTATTTGAATAATACCTTCGATGGTCTTACACCTAAAATGAATGGTTTATTGAATCTCGATCGTAGTGATACACATGTTCATGCCAAAAGATATAAGATAGTAATGATAATACCACCTACTTGTGGCACTGCCACGTAAGTCATATCGGTATAAAAACGCATGAAGAAGCTCCATGTTGATGGATCTTTGGGCTCACTCTTTTTTAAAAAAAAATTTTGAGACATGCGAACCATGTCTATTGGTGTATATGCATGAAGAAACTCCATGCAAATGGACCGTTTGAACTCACTTGATTTTGAATCACTTGAGACATGCAAATCATACCACATGGGCAAGATGACTGAAAGCCTCGTTTTCAGTAAAATGGAACTAGAAAGCAACTTGTTGGAAGTAATACATTTTGATGTGTGCAGTCCAATGAGTGCTGAGGCGTGTAGTGGATATCGTTATGCTCTTACTTCACAGATAATTTGAGTAGATGTTGAGTATATTTACTTGATGAATCACGAGTCTGAATTATTGAAAGGTTCAAGTAATTTCAGGGTGAAGTTGAAAGATCATCGTGACAGGAGGATAAAATATCTATGATATGATCATAGAGATGAATATCTGAATTACGAGTTTGGCACAGAATTAAGACATTGTGGAAATTGTTTCACAACTAATACAGCCTGGAACACCATAGTGTGATGGTGTGTCCGAACATCATAACTGCACCCTATTGGATATGATGCATACCATGATGTCTCTTATCGAATTACCATGATAGTTTATGGGTTAGGCATTAAAGACAACCACATTCACTTTAAATAGGGCACCACGTAATTCCGATGAGATGACACCATATGAACTATGGTTTAGAGAAACCTAAGCTGTCATTTCTTAGAAGTTTGGGGCTGCGACGCTTATGTGAAAAAGTTTCAGGCTGATAAGCTCGAACCCAAAATGAATAAATGCATCTTCATAGGACACCCAAAACAGTTGGGTATACCTCCTGTCTCAGATCTGAAAGCAATAAGGGATTGTTTCTGGAATCGGGTCCTTTCTCGAGGAAAAGTTTCTCTCGAAAGAATTGAGTGGGAGAGTGGTGGAGACTTGATGAGGTTATTGAACCGTCTCTTCAACTAGTGTATGGCAGGGCACAGGAAGTTGTTCCTGTGGCACCTACACCAATTGAAGTGGAAGCTTATGATAGTGATCATGAAACTTCAGATCAAGTCACTACCAAACCTCGTGGGATGACAAGGATGCGTACTACTTCAGAGTGGTACGTAATCCTGTCTTGGAAGTCATGTTGCTAGACAACAATGAACCTACAAGCTATGGAGAAGCGATGGTGGACCTGGATTCCAAAATGGCTCGAGGCCATATAATCCGAGAGAGGATCCATGTATGGAAACAAAGTGTAGAGTTTGGCAGAACAGCTCGATGGTCGTAAGGCTGTTGAGTGTAGATGGATTTTAAAAGGAAGACGGACAATGATGGTAAATGTCACCATTAAAAAGCTCGACTTGTCGTTAAGATATTTTTCGACAAGTTCAAGGAGTTGACTGCGGTGAGACTTTGTCACTCGTAGCGATGCTAAGAGTCTGTTGGAATTATATTAGCGATTACTGCATTATTTATGAAATCTTGCAGATAGGATATCAAAACATTGTTTCCTCGACGATTTTTGAGGAAAGGTTGTATGTGATACAACCGGAAGGTTTTGTCAATCCTGAAAGATGCTAATAAGTATGCAAAAGCTCCAGCAATCCTTCTGAGGACTAGAGTAAGCATCTCGGAGTTGGAATGTATGCTTTGATGATGATCAAAGATTTTGGGTTTATACAAAGTTTATGAGAAACTTGTATTTCCAAAGAAGTGAGTGGGAGCACTATAGAATTTCTGATAAATATATGTTGTTCACATATTGTTGATCAGAAATGATGTAGAATTTATGGAAAGCATATAGGGTTATTTGGAAAGTGTTTTTCAATGGAAAGCCTGGATTAAGCTACTTGAACATTGAGCATCAAGATCTATAAGGATAGATCAAAATGCTTAATGGTACTTTCAAATGAGCACATACCTTGACATGATCTTGAAGGTGTTCAAGATGGGTCAATCAAAGAAGGAGTTCTTGCCTGAGTTGTAAGGTATGAAGTTAAGACTTAAAGCTCGACCACGGCAGAATAGAGAGAAAGGACGAAGGTTGTCCCCTATGCTTAAGACATAGGCTCTACAGTATGCTATGCTGTGTACCGCACCTGAGATGTGCCTTGCCATGAGTCAGTCAAGGGGTACAAGAGTGATCCAAGAATGGATCACAGGACAGCGGTCAAAGTTATCCTTAGTAACTAGTGGACTAAGGAATTTTCTCGATTATGGAGGTGGTAAAAGAGTTCGTCGTAAAGGGTTACGCCGATGCAAACTTTGACACTAATCCAGATTATTCTGAGTAGTAAACTGGATTCGTATAGTAGAATAGTTATTTGGAATAGCTCCAAATAGAACGTGGTAGTTGCATCTAGGAGATGACATAGAGATTTGTAAAGCACACACGGATCTGAAAGATTCAGACCCGTTGACTATAACATCTCTCACAAGCATAACATGATCAAACCCAGAACTCATCGAGTGTTAATCACATGGTAATGTGAACTAGATTATTGACTCTAGTAAACTCTTTGGGTGTTAGTCACATGGGGATGTGACCTTGAGTGTTAATCACATATCAATGTGAACTGGATTATTGACTCTAGTGCAAGTGGGAGACTGTTGGAAATATGCCCTAGAGGCAATAATAAATTAGTTATTATTATATTTCCTTGTTCATGATAATCGTTTATTATCCATGCTAGAATTGTATTGATAGGAAACTCAGATACATGTGTGGATACATAGACAACACCATGTCCCTAGTAAGCCTCTAGTTGACTAGCTCGTTGATCAATAGATGGTTACGGTTTCCTGACCATGGACATTGGATGTCGTTGATAACGGGATCACATCATTAGGAGAATGATGTGATGGACAAGACCCAATCCTAAGCCTAGCACAAGATCATGTAGTTCGTATGCTAAAGCTTTTCTAATGTCAAGTATCATTTCCTTAGACCATGAGATTGTGCACTCCCGGATACCGTAGGAGTGCTTTGGGTGTGCCAAACGTCACAACGTAACTGGGTGGATATAAAGGTACACTACAGGTATCTCCGAAAGTGTCTGTTGGGTTGGCACGAATCGAGACTGGGATTTGTCACTCCGTGTAAACGGAGAGGTATCTCTGGGCCCACTCGGTAGGACATCATCATAATGTGCACAATGTGATCAAGGAGTTGATCACG